>NW_026068202.1:245785-274194 GCF_014885135.2 Alexandromys fortis
CCCCTCCCCCTCCTTCTCCAGTCCAAAGAGCAGTCAAGGTTCCCTGCCCTGTGGGCAGTCCAAGGTCCTCCCCCCTCCATCCAGGTCTAGGAAGGTGAGCATCCAAACCGGCTAGGCTCCCACAAAGCCAGTACATGCAGTAGGGTCAAAACTCAGTACCATTGTCCTTGGCTTCTCATCAGCCCTCATTGTCCACCATATTCAGAGAGTCCGGTTTTATCCCCTGCATTTTCAGTCCCAGTCAAGCTGGCCTTGGTGATCTCCCAATAGATCAGCCCCATCGTTTCAGTGGGTGGGTGCCCCCCTTGCGGTCTTGACTTCCTTGCTCATGTTCTCCCTCCTTCTGTTCCTCATTTGGACCTTGGGAGCTCAGTCCATTGCTCCAATGTGGGTCTCTGTCTCTATCTCCATCCAGCATCAGAAAAAGGTTCTATGGTGATATACAAGATATTCATCAGTATGGGTATAGGATAGGGCCCTTTCAGGCTCTCTCTCCTCAGCTGCCCAAGGACCTAGTTGGGGACATCTCTCTGGACCCCTGGGAATCCCTCTAAAGTCAAGGCTCTTGCCAACCCTAAAATGGCTCCCTTAATTAAGATATATACTTTCCTGCTCCCATATCCATCCTTCATCCATTGCTGGTGGGAATGCAAACTTGTGCAACCACTATGGAAAGCAGTGTGGTGGTTTCTCAGGAAATTTGGGATCAACCTACCCCAGGACCCAGCAATACCACTCTTGGAAATATACCCAAGAGATGCTCTATCATACTACAAAAGTATTTGTTCAACTATGTTCATAGCAGCATTATTTGAAATAGCCAGACCTGGAAACAACCTAGATGTCCTTCCATGGAAGAATGGATGAAGAAAGTGTGGAATATATACATATTAGAGTACTACTCAGCGGTAAAAAAAACAATGACTTCTTGAATTTTGCATGCAAATGGATGGAAATAGAAAACACTATCCTGAGTGAAGTAACCCAGACCCAAAAAGATGAACATGGAATGTACTCACTCATAATTGGTTTTTAGCAATAAATATAGGACATTGAGCCTATAATTCACGATCCTAGAGAAGCTAAATAAGAAGATGAACCCAAAGAAAAACATAAAGTTATCCACCTGGATATTGGAAGTAGACAAGATTGCTGGGCAAAAATTGGGAACTAGGGGGTGGGGAGGGAAGGGGGAAAGGGGAGATGGGGAGAGACAAGTGAGAAGGGGAGGATAGGGAGAGCTTGGGAAATGGGATGGTTGGGATAATGGAAACATCGTGGCATCTTAAACCATGCATTAATAGCATGCTTATTCAGTGAAGCAGTTTTCTTTTTCAAAGTGACATTTTTCCTCCATGTGTGCAAAGGAACATAAATCATAGTTGTATATAATCCTAAGAACTCTAAATATTATGCAGTAGTCAATTTCTCATTAAAGGATGCTTTAAAAGAACAATAGCCCTATTGACTGAGAACCTTAATAAACTGATCTTGAATATTTATGTAAGGAAGACTGGTGACAGAGTTCAGAGATAGAAGGCCACTCTAGGATAACTGAGACCCTAGAGGCAATCCCTAGGACTGCAAAAAGAAAAAAAAAGGGAGGGGGAAGAAAATACACATTAGGGTTTTAATGTTGAAAACACTGTCTTAAAATAGACTAAATATGACTACCCCTTGGTTGCATACATTTTATTTCTGAGTTCCTAGAAGCTTTTTATTGAAGGCTACACACAGCAGTCTACTTCATTAGGAATTTCTCATCAACCAAAACTACTTTTGGATACTTATTTTCTGAAGGCTGGTTCATAGCAGGATCCCACCTCAGATTCTCCAGAACGTTTACAAACTACATCCCATCAATGGAACGATGAGAATTGTAGCCACTATTTTGTCACTGTGGAATCCACCTGGGTACAACAAAAGCTCTAGCTCTGAAAGAATTATATGAAACAACTCCTGCCATGAAAAAATTAAATACTTCTGCAATAGTCTGGAAGACTGAGCTATGAAATAGTTACAGTCTAACTACATGTTATGGGTTATTTATATAGAATGAAGGAACTCTGACCAGTGACCAGATGTCATGCAACACTGAAAGAAAACATAACACAGAAGATTTTTCTTTTCTTTCTTTTCTTTTTCTCTTTCTTTCTTTCTTTCCTTCTTTTTTTCTCTCTTTTTTTGAGATAGATTTCTCTGTGTAACAGTCCTGGCTGTCCTGGAATTCCCTTTGTAGATCAGGTTGTCCAAACTCACAGAGACCCGCCTTCCTCTGCCTTCCAAGTGCAGGGATTAAAGGCATGTGCTACCACCACCCACAGAAGACATTTGTGAACATGGCTGTTATTTGTTATCTTATTCTTTTGCATTTAAAATGGCTATTCCTATTATCAAACATAATTGAGGAATGTGTTTTTAAGTTCACTTAAATAAAACATTAGTTTAATGAAAATATATAACTGGATGGCATATACATGCATTCTCTATGAAGCAGGGTGGGTAGTCTGGAACTCTCTTTGTAGATGAGACTGGCCTGAATTCAGAGACCCACCTATGTTTGACTCCTGAATACTGAGATCAAGGTGTATACCCCCATGCGAGACCTAATTATATAATAGATATGTAACTTATAACTTATGTTTATATTCATATACACATAAATATAATACATCCCAAAGACTTTCAAAGTCCATGCGAGCTCAGTGAGACTCTTTAGTTTCAAATGCCTTGAGTTCTACCATCATAGCATCCTAGAAGCTAATTTGCATGTAAGAAATTGTTCATGAGGTAGGAACTTCTGGAATTCTCACCTGTGATGCCTGCAAGTTTGTTTCCAGATGGAGGACTCTTCTACTCCACAGCACCGTAGTTAGACAGCAGGAACTGGAGTTACATTTCTTCTCCCCAGTGCCCTGTTGCTCCTTCGGAGGGGTAGAAAAAGGTGGAAGGAAAGGTTGAGGACGTGGAGGAGCTATGGCGGAGTGACCAGAAGTCATTCTAAAATAGCTTGGGAAATCTGAAGGAGGGAGACATGCTCTGATTTGTAAACTAGAGTCAAAGATAAGATTCTTGATAGCTCCTTCCAACCTGACAGGTAAACTTTGTCCACTCACAGCAGCTCTAGATATTAATTCACTAAACACTATCCTTTGAACTTATGATGCCAAAGAAGCATTATAAATTTGTTCACATGCTTTGTAAACAAAAACAAGCAACAGGTTGGGAGTGTAGCTTAGCTGGTAGAGTGCTTGCCTAATATTCATGAAGCCTTGGGCTCTAAAGTATTTGAAGAAACATTGTTTTATAAGTAATCATTTACAGGTTCAGTTTAAAAGTTAGAACATGGGCCTCAAGAAAGAATCAGGTTCATAAAGAGCTTGCTGAACAAGCAGGAGGACTTGAGTTCAGTTCTCTAGTATCCATGGACATAAACCAACATGATATCCTGGATCTGCATCCTAGTGCTGGGGAGGCAAATAGGAGTATCCCTGGGGCTCACCGTCGCTGGAGTAGCCCCATCAGTAATCCCCAAGTTCAGTAAGAGAGCCTGCTTCAAAATCTAATGATGACTTCTGGTCTCTCTCCACACACATGCACATATGCACACAGGCACACACAAAGTTAAAATATCAGTGATGACTTCTGGTCTCCACACACATGCACACAGGCACACACAGAGTTAAAATATGACAAGCCATGCAATGATTTTCAAAGGAGTATACAATCTATTTAATTTTGAATGTCAAATAAGCTACGAAATTCTGACAAAGCAGAATGTTAAGGATCCCTGGGGCCCTGCCCTATCTCGCTTTATACACCCTCTTGTCAATTATACTACTCTTCAATTGACATCCAGTCATTGTCTGTCTTCACACAGGAATAAAATCCACAAGATTCACAAGCAATGTTTCTCGGCATCTTGAGGACTGTCCTGAAGGCTCATCTTCAGGAGCATTATTTACGAGTGAGCCCTTCTCTCTTGAAATCCCACAATGACAGGCGAAGGCGTTCTTACTTCTGTGACTCCACTAGCCTACCTCTGCATATATTTTCTTTTCTTTTCCTTCTTCTTTCTTGAATAAAAATCATTATAAGGTTTGGCTTTGATCAGAGAAGTCTGAGGAATATCCACCTTTCACAGGGAATCCTTTTCTGATCAGAAAATCTTTGATGAACATTTCCTGACAGAATTTGGTGAGGAATCCCAGAAAATTTACTGTGCCTGCCTTTGGTCTTCTTATATCAAGACACTGCCAGGAGGGAAGTGGCAGCAGAACTCCTGAGGTCCCAGAACACTGGTTCTGAGCAGGCATTGCTGGGCTTTGCATCACATGGTGGCAGGCCTCCCTCCAGTCCCTTCCACCATTCCACACTCAGATCCATGACTATCACAGAAAGAGGTTTTGTGCCTTAATTAGATTGATATATTTTCTAAAAATATTTTCATCATAGAATTCCCTTAAGTAAGCAAGAGTTTATTATAAGACTACTCATTGGGTTTTTGTCTGGTTTTGAAAATAATGGTTGCTTAATTTTAGAGAAAGTTCCAAAAGCTCAAGAAAATGAAAATCACGTGTCATTCTGCCAAGCAGACACAACCAATGTTAACATTGTTTATTGTTTCCTTTCAGCCACAATTGGGATCCCATTGTATTACATATGTATTTTTATCTTTTTCCATTTACCATGCTATCATTCACTGAACATTGGTCTTCTTCTGTGTTCTCTTGCTATGTCAAAATCCCCAAGACCAGGTAGCTTGTTAAGAATAGAGGTTTGTTTGGCTCACAATTCTGGAAATGGGGAAGTCTAAGAGCACAGGGCCAGCATCTGTTCAGCATCTGGTGAGAGAGCCCTTGCTGCACTAAAATAGAGAGTTAAAATTAGTTATTTTCTTGTTGTTTTGACAAATTCCTAATGGAATCAATGAAAGGCTCATAGTTCAAAGAATAGCATCCGTCGTGGCAAGAAAGGTTCGTAGTGGGAGCAGCTCCCAACTGTGGCTTCAGCGATTGGAGAAGAGAGAGGGATGAGGGGCAGGCAGTACCGAGGTGGCTTTCTGCTTTTCTTTGTATTCAGTCTAAGACCTTAGCCCACAAAATGGTGCCACCCACATTCAGGGCAGCAAGGAAAGCCCTGCCCAAAGCCAGATCTGAACCCAGGCTGAGAACCCACTGAAGCCTGCATTATGCCCATCATCTAGAGCCTGTGGAGGCCTCATCTCCAGCCCCACCTCTCCACCTCTCCAGCTCTCCAGCTCTCCAGCTCTCCAGCTCTCCAGCTCTCCAGCTCTCCAGCTCTCCAGCTCTCCACCTCTCCAGCTCTCCAGCTCTCCAGCTCTCCAGCTGGCTTCCCTTGGTGTCTGCAGCTCTCCTTGGTGGATGTGCCACAGCCCTGGCATCTCAAGCATCCTGGGTCTTCATTCAAACTTAGGCTTCGCCTTCATGGCTTCATGAAGTGACTTCCTATGACTGACTTCCCTGCAAGGAATCCAACTCTGACACACATTGGGTGGCCTCAGCAGCTTGCTCAAGCCTGGGTATAGACCTTTATCAGTCTTTAACTTGCATTTTTCCACATCTGCAAAATGACCACTGCATGAACATTACTGCTAAGTTCTATCACCAGTTCAGATACAGCCTGGAAACATCTACTATAGCTATAGTTAAACTCTTGAATGATCTTCTAGACTTTCAGCAGCAAATTGGTATTTTTGAGGCACCCAGCACTTTAAACTGAGCCATTTCCAAGTTCTTTCCAACATGAGAATGGCCGGTGCTGAATTAGCTGACCCCCCTATTGTGTAAGCCAATCTAACATAGTATCTTTTATTATATGTAATATATTATATCCCCTTTTATTATATATGTATATATTTACATATTTAAAAGGGATTGTATAATGTATATTTTCTATATAATGTCATATAATGATACTATATAATATAATAAATGTGTAATATATATAATATATAACAGAAATATATGTATGATAAGGGGATATATATGATAGGATACACACATAAATAATATAAGGGGATATATATATTATATGATGAAAGGGAATTTATAAACCCCTTTATGGTTTTGATTTCTAGGAAACACTCCCTAATACAGTGTTGCAGGTTGAGACAGAAGGAGCATGCCAGCTTCTTGTAAGATTGTTAAAGAGGTAATGGTAGCCCTGCCCTCCTGCCCTTACATAATTCCAATTATTTCCCAAAGGCCCTGCATCCAAATACCATTAACATGTAAATCTAGGCATTTAATTTTCCAACAAATGGACTTTATATATGTTATAATTTGAACACTCAAATGATTTCTTTTTATCTATGGCATGCACACGCACGTGAATGCATACATCACAAGTAGCATGTTTCCTTTTACCTATGGCATGCACACACACACTCACATGAATGTATGCATCGAGAGTATAAAATACTTCCTTTTTATGGTGTGCGCACACACACATACTCACATGCATACATCAAGAGTGGCATTTATTTCCTTTTATCTATACATGCATCTATACATGCACACTCACACACAGATGAATGCACGATGCACACCAAACTAATCTGATAAACTTTCCCAAAGTGGTTAAACCATTTTCATTCCCACAAGCTGCATATGAGAGCTTTATTTGCCTTCCAATCATTACCAATATCTGGTATGTCTTAGACTTTTCAATCTTCATTAATGCTCTCTGAAACTTCATGTGAGGTTTTTATTGGACCAGTCTACCTACTGATACCACAAGGGCTTAAAATTCCATAAAATTAAAGTCCTCAATGTTTTCCATTTTCAATTGTCCATCTCTTGCTCTCCTTCTCACATAACTTAAGTCACAACTAAACGGGCACACTGGGAATCTCTGCTTCCTCTATCCCTACTCTAAAATGGTGGGACTTGACTTGGGAAAAGCCAGTTGATTCTGCGCACCCTTACTGTCCTTGCTGCCCTTCTTCAGGACTTCCCCATCACCACAGATGGTGACAGATCTACATGCTCAATATCCTCTGTGAGTCTTCTTGTAACTCCTAGAATTAAATGAGTAAGATGGTAAGGTATGGTGATTTCATTTGCCTAGAATGGTTCTGGTAGATGCGGCTTGGTGCTGACTCTGCTTAAAAGGGCCCAGATGAATAGCTAAAGCCAATGATCTTAAGCCAAGTGGCAAACAAGTGTTTAGGAATAATTCCTGAAGGACAAGCATACAGAAGGCTACTGTTTAAGTCTTTCCCATGCATGTGGGCACATCTTATGCCTGCACTAAATCTCTTCGCATCCAAAACTGCTGAAGTGCTTTTTGTTCTCTGCACCTGACCTTCTTCATCTTAAGTAAGAGGATTAAACGCGTGGCTCGCACTGCTTCTCTGGGCCTCACTGTGTCAATCACTCTGCCCTCTGCCAAAGTGTGACTGCTTGGAAGGCTTTTCATACATGTGACTTCCCTGGAGCGGGTAACTTTACTCATGAGGGAGCTCTCAGGAAACAGTATGTAAATGTGTCAACCCCTGAATTTCAAAAGTTTGTTATTTCTTCAATAACACCTTCCTCAGTCCTTTCTTCTGCTCTCATTAACTTTTTCTAATGACAGTGTATCATCATCTCGAATCATCAGCATTATACACCCTAAAACTGTAACTGGGTTCTAATAGCTAACACTCACTACAGCCTCTTCTTGTTAAAAATGTTACCGTTCAGAATTCTGTTTTGGAAAAACAAAAACAAAAAGATCCAGGCATTGTGGGGCTTGTGTTTGATCCCAACAAAGGAGGCAGGCAAATCTTTGTGAATTTGAAGCCAACCTGGTCTACAAAGTGAGTTCCAAGATAGGGAGAGGAAAGGAGAGGAGGGGAGAGGAGAGGAGAGGAGAGGAGAGGAGAGGAGAGGAGAGGAGAGCAGAGCAGAGGAGAGCAGAGGAGAGCAGAGGAGAGCAGAGGAGAGCAGAGGAGAGGAGGGGAGAGGAGAGGAGAGGAGAGGAGAGAAAGGGGGAAAGTGATCTGAGAAATGTACCCATTCTTTCCCCCCCAGAAATCCACTTTCTGTTGGGCTTCATGAGGCTCAGGCATGAGGTTCAGTATAAGTTCCTGAGCCTAACTCAAGTTTGGTGACCTGTCTCTAGCCATAACATCTGCATATGAGTGACTCAGCACAGCCAGACCTAAACCTGCCTCTGCCCAGCCACCGCTAATGTGGCAGGATATTATTGATCCTTATTCTTTACTCCTCCTCACCCCATCCCAAGACTCCCACCCCTATTTCTCCCCAGGGGCCAGGGAGGAGGTCTGGGTCATTGACACTCAGCCCCAGGGAGAGATCTGCAGGAGAACCCAACAACCTTCACTGAGTAACATTCATAGTGTAAGAAGAAAAAAACTGTGATCAGAAACTTTGTGACTCTTTTGCCTAATTCCCTGTGTATGAACTTGTAGGTTTTCTTCCTGTGAAAAACTGGATCTCTGAAGTTCCTGCCGTTCCCTCTGCTGTATGTGAAGTAAATGCTTTTCCCTGTTGGGAAGTATAATAGTACTGGCTAAGGAGTATCAGCAACCACGCTCTACCCCTCACAGATGAGGACATGGAACACAGAAAGAAGTATGCTACTCCCATAACAGGCTAACACCAAGCTTCTTAAACTGTGGCTGGCAACGCCAACAGGATCATAAATGAAACGTGGTATCCCCCAAAATTTGGCAACAGTAATGTAGAATTTCTCTGACATTCTGACAGTGCTTGACCGCTGAAGTCTGTGCTTTGACTGCAGCTTAGGTTATGAACCCTCAACATGCATACTTCACAGCTATGCTTGTCACACCCTGCAAGTCAGCAGACATGGCCTGAAACACCCGGCTCAGGTGTGAGACCATCACTTATCATGGATTTCTCCCATTCATACAGGGCTTCTACTTTTATGAAAAATACTGTGATTTCACAGGAGCAGACCTGAGCCACTGACTTCAGCCAGAGCAGGCCCAAGGCAATGACCCCCACAGAGAATCATCCACAAGGGAGCCATGGCTGAGGGAACAGGGCCAAGTCACAGACGTCTGTGGGACCAGGCACAGGTCAGGGACCTTCAAGGGAGCAGGCCCAAGCCAGAGACCTTTGCAGGACCAGGCACAAATCAGGGAACTCCAAGGTAGCAGGCCCAAGCCAGGAACATTTGTGGGAATGGGTCTGAGCCAGGAACCCATGCTGGAGCAGGCCTGAGCCAGCAACCTCTGCTGGAGCAGGCCCAAGGCAGTGACCTCAGCAGGAGAAGCGCAAGCAAGCAACCTCTGTGGCACCAGGCCTGCGGGATTTCAAAGTGACCACTGGGAGTGGTGAGCGACCTCTGGGAACACTGAGTGACCGCTGAGGTGACTGGAACCATGGCCCGGATGACACTATGATGAGCAGCCATCTGAGCCTTGGATCCACTGGCACCTGGAAGAATGATCACCAGAGACACAGCCTCAACTACACGAATCAGAGGAAAAGATGGTAGACAAGGTAATAACACGCTCAACACCACAAAGAGCAACATGACATCACCAAAAGCTAGAGGCCCTACACAACAAGACTTGAACACACAAATATAGATGAAGCAGAAGAAAATGACCTAAAAAATAACTTTAGGAGAATGTTTGCAGCCCTTAAAGAGGGATTTTTTAAAAATTTCCCTTAAAGAAATGGAGGAAAAGACAAGCAAAATATTGGAAGACGACAACAACAAACCCCTTAAAGAAAACCAAGAAAAAGCAATTAAACATATGAAAGAAATGATACAATACTTGAAAACTGAAATAGAGATGAAAAAGAAAACACAAACCGAGGGAATTATAGAAATGGAAATTATGAGAAAACAATCAGGAACCACAAATACAAGCATAAACAGCAGAATACAAGAGATGGAAAAGAGAGAATCTCAAGCACTAGAGATACAATAGAAGAAATAGACTCATCAGTCAAAGAAAATATTAAAGCTAACAAAAGCTTACCATAAAATATCCAGGAAATAGGGGACACCATGAAAAGACCAAAACTAAGAATAATATGGATAGAAGAAGAACTCAAAAGCACAAATATATATATATATATTCAACAAAGGCATGAAAGAAAGCTACTATACCCAGCAAAACTTTCAATCACCATAGAAGGACAAAACAAAATATTCCATGACAGAACCAGATTTAAACAATACCTAGCCACAAACCTAGTACTACACAAAATACTAAAAAGAAGTTAGATAGATCTACAAAAACACAGACAACTGTTGGTCTCATAGCAACAAATCCCAAAGAAGGAAAAAAAAAACACAATAACATCACCAAAAGCAAAAAATAAAATGAAATAAAAATAAAGAAAAAATGAGAAAAAAAAGCATGTTCAACAAATGGTGCTGGCATAAGTGGAAAGCAACATGTAGATGAGTGAAAATAGATCCATATCTATCGCCACACACAAAACTCAAGTCCAAATGGATCAAAAACCTCAACATAAAACCAACCACACTGATCCTCATAGAAGGAAATCTGGTAAGTACACTTGAACATATTGGCACAGGAGACCACTTCCTAAATATAACCCCAGTAGCACAGATACTAAGAGCAACAATTAATAAATGGGACCTGAGATTAATTAACAATTAATAAATGAAACTGAGAAGCTTCTGTAAGGCAAAGAACATAATCAATAAGACAAAATGGCAGCCTACTGAATGGGAAAATGTCTTCACCAACCCCACATCGGACAGAGGGCTGATCTCCAAAATATACAAAGAACTCAAGAAATTGGTCATCAAAACAACAAATAATCGAATTAAAAAAAAACTGGATACAGACCTAAACAGAGAACTCTCAACAGAGGAATCTAAAATGACTGAAGGAAACTTAAGAAACTTCTCAGAGTTGTTTCCATTTTATACCTGTAAGAATGTCCAAGATCAAAAACACTGATGGCAAGTTATGCTGGAGAAGATGTGGGGTAAAGGGAACATTTACCCATTGCTGGTGGGAATACAAACTGGTACAGATGCTTTGGATTTCAGTATGGTGTTTTTCTCAGAAAATTAGGAAACAAACCTCTTCAAGACCCAGCAACACCACTTTTGGGTATATACCCAAAGGATGTACCATAAGGACATGTGCTCAAATATGTTCATAGTAGCACTATTTGTCATAGCTAGAACCTGGAAACAATCTAAACGATCTAAACGCCTCTCGACCAAAGAATGGATAAGGAAAATGTGGTATATTTACACAATGGAGTACTACACAGTAAAAAAAAAAAAATGACATCTTGGAATTTGCAGGCAAATGGATAGATCTAGAAAACATCATATTGAGTGAGGTAACCCAGACCCAGAAAGACAAACATCCTATGTACCTACTTATAAGTGGCTTTTATAAAAAATATATATAGCCTACACTTCACAATCCCAGAGAACCTAGACAACAAAGAGGACCCTAAGAGAGACATACATGAATCTAATCTACACGGGAAGTAGAAAAAGACAAGATCTCCTGAGTAAATTGGGAGCATGGAAACTATAGGAGAGGGTAGAAGGGGAGGAGAGAGAAAGGGATAGGAGTGGAGGAAATATACAGCTCAATAAAAACAATAAAAAATACAATTATTTGATTACAGAAAACAATGACCTTTAATATTTTTCTACCATCACCTCTCTGCATGAAAGTATCAAATGAGTACATCTTTTTGATAATATTGATTAAAATACTTAATTTTAAAAACTGCTATTTGAGTTGCTTACTTGAATTTCATTGCAAAAATGTTAAATAAATTTTGGCTTTGGATTGGGACATAATTTCCAGCAATTTGTAGCATGGCCATTTCTTCCATATTCAAGGACATTTTTACACCAAGCAACATTATCAGCTCTGACAACATAAAATGAAAATCTCAGCCATCTCTGAAATATGTCAAATATGTTTCACATCCTGCAGTATAAATGCTCAGCCAAGATTTAAGAAAGGGACCAGCCCTAGAGAATTAATATACACTAAATAATTAATTAATTAATCTTCTCTGCTGAGGATGAAAACAATGCCTGGCTTCTGTTGCATCCTAAGATGACCTTCGCATATGTTCAAGTGTAAAGTCTTTCATTTCTATTCCACTTGTAATTTGGGAGTTTTCCACAAGAATTTACAAATATATACTTCTTAACAGAGTTAGCATATCCATGCAGATGGGGTTTCTTCCTTTACCAAATAGAAAATTAAAGCATTTCAATCAGATCTGATTTCCTGACTTTGCAGGATATATATGTGTGTGGGTATGTGTGTGAGAGAGAGGCTGGAACACCTAGTCATTAATCCTATGGAAATATTCTAAGAGGTATTAAATTCTCAAGTTATTTTTGTATTAGTCACATTGAAAATCATTCTTTTAAAGAGCAACCAATATATGCAACAAAATCTAATAGGTTAAAGACTTTGGATGCATCACTAATGGAAAATGTTTCTCATTCATAAATTCAACAAAGTTCCAAGTATGAAAGAAAGGCCAGTATTTAATAAGGGTGGAGGAGGCTGGAACCCTAGTCATTAATCCTATGGAAATATTTGTCATACATATGTGGAAATTGGATAAAAATAGAACCTTCCTAAGAATCTGTTCATCTGGGCATGGATCTTTATCAGAAGTAAATATGATGTCACAGTAGACAGGGGGCTTGTACAATGAGGCCCCTAATGAACAGAGGTGTGGATATGACAGCTTGGCATATGTCAACATGATTTCACAGCATCTATTGGCCTACCATCAGATCGAGAGCAAGTCCTGGCAGCTCTCCCTTTACAGTTAATACACAGAATTAGCCAGACTACGAAAGATGTCACACATGAGTTACAATCCAGGAAGGGTTGGCCTAGCTTCAGCTCTTCAGCATGTAGGATAAGTAATGCTGTTTGTCTTAGGATAGTTAGGAGAAACGACTATAAAAATTCAACTTTAGACAGGAAAACATGAAATTGGTTGCATGCATGAGTCAGAAATGGAAATGCTCACAGAAGCCAAGTAGGTAATGAAAATGAACGAACGGCCCTGAGTGAAACAGGAGACCAGAGTGATGCTGAGTGCCATGGTACTCAGGGAGTGAGACAAGAGACCAGAGTGATGCTGAGTGCCATAGTCATAAGGAAATGAGACAAGAGACCAGAGTGATGCTGAGTGCCATGGTACTAAGGAAATGAGACAAGAGACCAGAGTGATGCTGAGTGCCATGGTCCTCAGGAACTGAGACAAGAGACCAGAGTGATGCTGAGTGCCATGGACTTCAGGCCAGGAGAAAGAAAAGCAAAGCACTGCCTGCAGCTGCATGAACATTCTAGAGAAGCAGTCTCAATGCTGCAGTCTGCCCACCTGATACTACGTGCTCCAATAGCTCCAAGGGGCTGGACTTTGTTAGTCAACTAAAGAGTTCCTACAATGATCTACCTATTCAAAGGAAAGAATAGTAAAACTTATCTAAACATGACTCACTATAACAAATACACAAATCCTCAAAGTAGCTTTTGTATAAAATGCAAATTATTTTAAAATATGATTTTGTAGCCTGGCAGTGGTGGCATGCATATGCCTTTAATCCCAGCACTCAGGAGGCAGAGGCAGGGAGATCTCTAAGTTTAAGGCCAGCCTGGTCTACAGAGTGAGTTTCAGGACAGCCAGGTCTACACAGAGAAACCCTGTCTCAAAAAAAAATGTAATTTTTATACCAATTTATACACTGCTAAATATATATGTATCTGTGGGTATGAGTGTATGCACACACACACGGCCCAGAGAAAAAGAAAAGAAAAGCTGAAATACAGGATATGAACAGTGGAGGGGCAGGGAGAAACTGTTGTTTCTTTTGTTCTATCTGTGTACGCATGTGTGTGTGTAAGCATGCAAGTGGAGGAGAGGGTAACCGTAGGCATGATTCCTCAGGAGTCATCCCTCTTGCTTTTTTGAGATAGGGCCTCACACTAGACCTCAAGCTTATGAATTAGGCTGGACTGGCTGACATTACAAGCATGTGCCACCATACCTGGCATTTCATGTAGGTCCTAGGATTTGAACTCAGGTCCTCTTGCTTGTGTGGTAACAATTTACTGACTGGGTTATCTACCCAGCTCCTGTTCTGCCTTTCTCTTCATTCTCCTAGAACACCTCCTGCTAAGGCTATTCTTAGTTGTTAACTTTGATACATCTGGAAATACTAAAACCCAAGCAGTTGAGCACATCTGTGAAGTATTTTTTCTTGAATTTTCATTTGCTGTGGGAAGACTCAGCTTAAACCTAGATCATTTGGCCTGGCTCAGAAGACTGCCACTAATGGCCGTCTCTATATAAAAACATGGAAGAAGAATGCCCTTGGTTTTTTTCCCCCTTGCCTTCACTCTCACTGGCAAGTTCACCTATCGTGCTGCCGAGGAATTCCTTCACTGGCACTGAAGTCCACTTCTTTGGGATTCCACTGTATACTGAAGACCAGCTGAAGCAATCTGCCCTGTGAATTGACCAACTATTGAATTCTTAGACCTTCCATCAAGGATAACCAATGTTGGACTAGCTAGACCATAGACTGTAAGCTTCTTTAATAAATCATGGTTTCTTTAGAGAACCATGGTTAACACAGCTTATCTGCATATTTTAATTTGTTTACAATTTAAGTAATCAAGATACTGAAGTAGAAGAATTTTCCTCATGAGTATTTTGACTTCAATCACATAATTTTCCAATCCCAAATCTTCTGTTTTCCTGATACCTGCTAAATAAAGTCCAGCAAACAATAACAGGAGCATAGCAGGGTGAGAGCATTTTAAATATAATTTCTCTCTTTTTTCAACAATGGAATACATAACATCTAATTGGTGAAGCTGTCTAATTCCTTAGACTTTGGCTGAGGCCTTAACGTGCATCAACCAGAAAGTTTATCTTGGATTTTATGCATGCCTACTGAATTATTGTTACAGACAAAAATCTGGGGAAGGAATGAAGACAGACATGGAAAAATGAATGAGGCACTGAGACTAAGGTAGTATTAGTAACCTATTAGATTTGTCCAGCTAACAGGAAGTGGAAGCCATGAGCCTGCTGCACAGAGGACCCACCATCAGGACATGAGAATGGCATTCCAACCACCTCCTCATAGGTGATGGCAGCTCTGTCTACTAGAAAGTAATCTCACTAATAGACTGATGTCATAGGGAACAGTGCCTACCCGAGTAGCACAAGTTGTGTGCAGAGCTCTGTCCTGCTCACACTGCTTTGGCAGAGAATCAAAGGGTTTTTTGCATATTTGCTCATTTTTTCAGTTAAAAATAAATCAGAAAGGCCAGTTGAAACATTTGATTGAATTTATTGAGAATTACAATGGGGAAAATGTAGGTTCCTGGCCCATACAAAAATGCTACAAATGCAGGATGGGAGAGGGTGTGTGTGTGCGTGTGTGTGTATAGTGCTTTAAAGGATAGGTCTTGAATTGACCTGAATAACCATATTAAGAAGAAATATACTGAGACAATGGGGATGTTCTATAGGGAACTCACCAAGGCCAGCTGGCCTGGGTCTGAAAAAGCCTGGGTTAAAACCGGTCTTGCTGAACATAGCAGACAATGAGGACTACTGAGACCTCAAGAACAGTGGCAATAGGTTTTTGATCCTACTGCACCTATTGGTTTTGTGGGAGCCTAGGCAGTTTGGATGCTCACCTTACTAGACCTGGATGGAGGTGGGTGGTCCTCGGACTTCCCACAGGGCAGGGAACCCTGATTGCTCTTTGGACTGACTAGGGAGGAGGACTTGATAGGGGGAGGGGGAGGGAAAGGGGAGGCGGCTGGGGGAAAGAGACAGAAATCTTTAATAAATAAATAAATAAAAATAAAATAAAGTATTAATAAGCAAAACTTTTCTCATACTAACTGAAGAAGTTGAACCTTTAATTCTCATAATCTACCATATTGATAACATCAGCAATGAGCAAGTCTCGGTGCTGACAAGCGTCTGAAGAAAGAAGGCCTCATGTGAAAGTACAAGTCACACTGTGTGCTAAAACCTGTGGAAGGTCAGCATGGTTCTGCAGACCTATCATCCCCTCACTGCCCTCTTAGGGATTTCTTCCTTTAAATATTGAAGGATGCACATAGTTAGTTATTCCTAGTCAATAGCAGCACTGTTAGGAACCACAATACACACAAGCTTATACATTCAAAATATTCCCCAGAGAAGAGTTGTAATGACTGAATAAACCCTGCCTCATACTATGCATCAGTTCAAAATGATATGAATGGAAGTTCATTAAGACCACCACAGTATGTATGAAACCTACAGTCATTCCTCACAATGTACCAACTGTAGTCATGTCAGGCACTGTCACATGAGAAAGATAACTGAAGAATACACAGGCCTTCTTGCAATATTTTTTCAAAATGTCTAAAAAGTTCAAAAGAAAAGGAAGAATTAATTTGTTGAAGCAGAAAGCTGTTTTGACTGTAAAGGGATATCAACTCATAAATTATTACATGATTCCTTCAAAAAATATACATAAAATTCATGTGATAATTGTCCTGTTGGTAATTAGCATTGTCTGGAGTTCTGGCTTACAAACAGCATCTCACTTAAATACAGCAACTAATGAGGTAGATGTTATTGTTCCATTTTACCAGAGCAGAATGGAATTAGGAAGATTATACACCTTTTTGTTGTTTTTGAGATTATAATTACAACATTTCTCCATTCCCTTTCCTCACTCTAAACCTTCCCATAAACCCCTACCCACTGTTCATTAAATTAACAACCTCTTTTCATTAATTGTTATTGCATGCATATATGTATTTGTATATTCACGTACATTCCTAACCTGCTCTGTCCTACACTGCTACTCATATGCATGCTTTCAGCGTTGACCATTTGGCACTGGACAGCCCACTGGAGTCCTCTTCCCTGCGGAGGACTGCCTGCTCCACTCCCAGATTTCCTCGGCTATCTGTAGTCCTTGGTGTAGGGTTAAGAATGATGCACTTTTTTCAATGTTACACAGCAGCTAGAACATGAATAAAGTCCACAGCTGTGTTTTTGGCTGTTTCAAAACATTCAACACCCAATACCATTTTTTTTTGCTATTTAAAAAGGTACAGGCCAACTTTTTGATGATGATTTTATGTTTGCATATTAACATATAATTACATATCTATCTGCTTGTTAAACATGTATTTATGTGCATTTTTATGTAATTATGTACATCATTTATGTAATAAAACAACAGGTATTCTTAAAGTCTTTGGTGATTTGGTTAAAAAAAAAAAAAGAGCCAGTGTCAGTTCATTGGGTGAAATAATTGTCAAAATAGCAAAGTTGGCTTCATTGACAGAATGATTTAGGCTATACCATTCTTGGACATATACTCCAAACATTCTATAGCCTAATACAAAGATACTTGCTCATCTGAGCTCATTGCAGCTCTATTCATAATAGGCAGGAAATAGTCTAGATATCCATCAATGGGTGACTGAATGACAATGTGGTATATTTGCACAGTGGAATATTATTTGGCTGTTATGAAAAATAAAATTATAAAATATAAAGATAAATTGATGGGGCTAGAAACAATCATTCTGAGTAGAACCCAAACCCAGAACCACAAGCATTGCATGGTTCCTTTCATTTGTGGATATTATCTTTGGATCTTTAGATATGTACATTATATTCAAAATAACCATAAATGTCAGGGTGAGAGTAGAACATATTGATACAAAAGGGAAAAGGAGAATAGTGGAAGATAAAGGGTTAAATGGGATAGAATTTTTTAGGGGCAGGTAGAGGAGGAAATAGAGGGAGGAATAAGGAACACTGAAGACCCTTTGATAAAGTTATATGAAAACCTACTACTGCAGAAGCTTCCTAACACACACACACACACACACACACACACACACACATATGCATTACAGACAGATCTAACATTATTATTGCTGTCACTGCTCTTAGTTTCCCCCCAGGACTTGAGGGTAAGACCCTATTGTTGAAGAAACCACATACACAGAATGTGGAGAAGTAAATTGGTACTCACCTAGAAGTTTCATCCATACTGGCTACCTTTTCTAGTGCTAGAGAATAAAAGGATCCAGTCTCACCCAATTGTGAACTTGTGAGTTATAATAACAACCAGTTTGGCAACATGTGTCCACTGGTGCAGTAGTGGCATGAATGTCATGGGAGTGACCAAACACTTTCTGCTTGAACTTAAAGCCTAGTCAAGATGGAACCTATACCTGGCACCATTATTAAGGCCACAAATGGGTAGCTTGGCATACCATAGGATCTAGGGAAGAATCTGCTATTATCATGCTAACTGGATATAGATAGTAATAAACTAATTCTTAATGGCCTATCATTATACCCCTAGATTAGTGCATTTATCAGCCTCCTCAAGGAAGTTTCTTTTTGAAGTAGATAGAAACTAACATGGAAACCCACAACTGGCCAAGAAGCACAGAATAAGATACTGCCAAAATCTCAGCCTTAAATGTGACATTTATATCACATCTCCTTCCTCACACAAGGCTCAGGAATTATTGTGAAAGAGGGGAGCAGAAAGATCCTAAGAGCCAAAGACGGTGAATAACTACAATGAAACAGTACTTTCCAGACACAGCAGGATAGTTGTAAATGCAAACTCACAGAGGTGAGTTTAGGGCATGCACAAAACCTGTACAGTCCCATGCCAGATAAAATCTCAGGATGGAGTGGGAAATGGGCACAAAATCCTACCTCTAACTGAGGTCCTACTGGTGGTCGATAGCTCCTGAGAGAGGGGGTTTGGTTTATTTAAGGATATGGTCCCTGGTAGGTCAATCATTGTCTTAGTTAGGACTTCAATTGTAATAAAACACCACAAACAAAAGCAACTTAGGGAAGCAAGAGTTTATTTCAAGTTATATGTCTCAGTCATAATCCATCATGAAGGGATTATCAAGACAGGAACCTGGAGGCAGGAACTGAAGCAGAAGCAATGGAAGAACACTGCTTACTGGCTTGCTCCCCATGACTCACTCCACCTGCTTTCTTATACCACCCAGGACCACCTGCCCAAGGGTAGCAACTGACTGTGTGTGTAGAGCCCTCCCACAACTACCAATAAAATGCACCAGAGGACACAGGCTATTTTCAGAGGGTGGATTTTCTCAACTGAGGTTCTCCCTTCCAGAATGACTCTAGTATGGGTCAAATTGACATAAAACTAGCCAGCACAACCCCTGGATTGATAGGGCTTTTGTCTCCAATAATTAAGATAATTACCTATTTTCAAAGACTTTACAGCTTGCCATTTTTAAATTGCAGCATTTGCTTCTAAGTTAGACATGAAGGATAGGTTTTTTTTTTCTATCAGAAATCCATCTATATTCCTATTAAAAAAAAAAAAGAACGAATGAAAGTAAACCAATTTAAGTTATGGCATAAAAGACTGATAAATAAATCTTAGTGTGGCCAGGCCAGCAGAGCTGAAATGAAGGTTTCTAATGATGATGTACTCCTCAGCTGTCCGCCAGTTTGGAGTAAGAAGTGGAAATGCTATTATTCGCCAGGAGTCAGGAGGGTGGCCTTATGTTTGAGCAGTCTTTTGTTATTTCTCACAGTAGCAAACTGCGTGATAATGTTACTCCAGAATCTCCAAATTCCTATGTTTACCTGAAAGGCAGCTTTATTTGTTTCCCCCCCTCACCCCACTTTTTGATGAGATAAAAATTGTCAAGTGCCTTTAGAGTGTGAAGACGTACTCCAAAGTCAAACGCTGAAGAGGAAAACAAAAGCTCCTTTGGGGACTGTGCTAGCGACCCTCTGCGACAGTGACTCCAGCTGCTTCTTGGTGTTGAGGACTGCCGCCTGCCAACCTGAACAGCCAACGTCCTCTGGAAGAACCACAGGCGGCTTTTCAGATGATAAGATAAAGCCTAACTGCTGTATTTTATGACACAGTTTGGCCGGTATCTCTTTCTAGAGTGCCACTGACTGGCTTACTTTAAACAGCCATAAACATTCGATTATGGGGTCACTTGATTTAATGATTTACTAAGTTTTCAAATCACTAGGCTGTTTTCAAAACACTTTGTTGCCATGTTAAGCCCCTGTTAACCTATAGGGTTAATTATTGATATTGAAGTACAGTTGGGGGAAAAGGCTGACAATGAGCCTCTTTCTAAAGGAAAAACCACCTGGGTGGAATATCAGGTTCATCAGACTGCCCTGTGACACATAGCAGAGGCTTTTAAGTGGCCCACCCTTTAAAATAACACACATTCTATATTGCAGCCTTCCGAAGATGTAGCATATGTTTCCTTGCCATAATTAAAGACACTTTAGTGCCTTTTAATGGACTGCAAACACTCTTTATAAATAAGAATGGTCCTACTGTAGAGACAGATAGAACGTGCAGAGAGATCTGCTGGGGTCTCGTGCAGCTCGTGCCTTGAGTGCTCTCAGCATTCCTTGTGAGTTCTCCCTTGAAACTGTTCCAGCTTCATGCATTTCATTTTCACTTAACTGGACCTATCACTGCTAATTTTTCCTTCTTTTAACTCGCTGTTAAATTTATTGTGTGACAAGCCTGAGTCATTAATCTTACTGAAAGTGTATATACAAATGAAAGCCTGATTATGTAGAGAGTGAGAGATCTTGGAACAGTTAGCCCTAAGTGGGGTGTCACCATCAAATTCCTTCCTCAGAGTTTAGGGAACCCCCGGAAGAGGAGGCAGAAAGAGTATAAAAGCCAGAGGGGATGGATGACATCAAGAAAACAAGTCCCTCTAAATCAACATGAACACACAGAGACTGAGGTCGCATACACAGGTTGGCGTCAAGTCCTCTACATAGATTTTATGACTTCCAGCTTTGTGTTTTTTTTTTCTTTATAAATTTTTTTTTCTTTCTTTCTTTCTTTCTTTATTAAATATTTCAGTCTCTTCCCCACCTCCGCCTCCCCTTTCCCTCCCCCTCCCCCAATCCGTTCCCCCTCCCTCTTCAGCCCAAAGAGCAATCAGGGCTCTCCTTCCCGTGGGAAGTCCGAGGAAAACCCTCCTCCGTCCAGGTCTCGTAAGGTGAGCATCCAAACTGCCTAGGCTCCCACAAAGCCACTACATGCAGTAGGATCAAAAACCCATTGCCATTGTTCTTGATGTCTCAGTAGTCCTCATTGTCCGCTATGTTCAGTGAGACCGGTTTTAACCCAGGCTTTTTCAGACCCAGGTCAGCTGGCCTTGGTGAGTTCCCGATAGAGCATCTCCATTGTCTCAGTGTGTGGGTGCACCCCTCGCGGTCCTGAGTTCCTTGCTCATGTTCGCTCTCCTTCTGCTCCTGATTTGGACCTTGAGATTTCAGTCCGGTGCTCCAATGTGGGTCTCTGTCTCTGTCTCCTTTCATCGCCTGATGAAGGTTAATATTCAGGAGGATGCCTATATGTTTTTCTTTGGGTTCTCCTTCTTATTTAGCTTCTCTAAGAACCCGAATTATAGGCTCAATGTCCTTTATTTATGGCTAGAAACCAAATATGAGTGAGTACATCCCATGTTCCTCTTTTTGGGTCTGGCTTACCTCACTCAGGATAGTGTTTTCTATTTCCATCCATTTGCCTGCAAACTTCAAGAAGTCCTTGTTTTTTACTGCTGAGTAGTACTCTAATATGTATATATTCCATACTTTCTTCATCCATTCTTCAATTGAGGGGCATCTAGGTTGTTTCCAGGTTCTGGCTATTACAAACAATGCTGCTATGAACATAGTAGAGCATATATTTTTGTTGCATGATAAGGCCTCTCTTGGGTATATTCCCAAGAGTGGTATTGCTGGGTCCATGGGTAGGTTGATCCCAAATTTTCTGAGAAACCGCCACACTGCTTTCCAGAGTGGTTGTACAAGTTTGCATTCCCACCAGCAATGGATAAGTGTACCCCTTTCTCCACAACCTCTCCAGCATAGGCTATCATTGGTGTTTTTGATTTTAGCCATTCTGACAGGTGTAAGATGGTATCTTAAAGTTGTCTTGATTTGCATTTCCCTGATCGCTAAGGAAGTTGAGCATGACCTTAGGTGTCTTTTGGCCATTTGAACTTCTTCTGTTGAGAGATCTCTGTTCAGCTCAGTGCCCCATTTTATAATTGGGTTGATTAGCCTTTTACAGTCTAGTTTCTTAAGTTCTTTATATATTTTGGAGATCAGACCTTTGTCAGTTGCGGGGTTGGTGAAGATCTTCTCCCAGTCAGTGGGTTGCCTTTCTGTCTTAGCGACAGTGTCCTTTGCTTTACAGAAGCTTCTCAGTCTCATGAGGTCCCATTTATTCAATGAGGCCCTTACTGTCTGTGCTGCTGATGTTATACGTAGGAAGCGGTCTCCTGTGCCCACTTGTTGTAGTGTAGTTCCCACTTTCTCTCCTATCAGGTTCAGTGTGTTCAGACTGATATTGAGGTCTTTAATCCACTTGGACTTGAGTTTTGTGCATGGTGACAGACATGGATCTATTTTCATTTTTGTACAGATTGAAATCCAGTTTTGCCAGCACAATTTGTTGAAGATGCTCTCTTTTTTCCATTGTATAGTTTTAGCTCCTTTATCGAAAATCAGGTGCTCATAGGTTTGTGGATTAAAGTCAGGGTCTTCTATACGGTTCCATTGGTCGACTTCTCTGTTTTTATGCCAATACCAAGCTGTTTTTAATACTGTAGCTCTGTAATAGAGTTTGAAGTCAGGGATGGTAATGCCTCCAGACGTTCCTTTATTGTATAAGATTGTTTTGGCTATCCTGGGTTTTTTATTTTTCCATATAAAGTTGATTATTGTCTTCTCCAGATCTGTGAAGAATTTTGATGGGATTTTGATGGGGATTGCATTGAATCTATATATTGCTTTTGGAAGAATTGCCATTTTTACTATGTTGATCCTCCCAATCCAAGAGCAAGGGAGATCCTTCCATTTTCTGGTGTCTTCTTCTATTTCGTTCTTCAAAGTCTTAAAGTTCTTGTCATATAGATCTTTCACTTCCTTGGTCAGGGTTACCCCAAGATATTTTATGCTCTTTGTGGCTATCATGAAAGGTGATGCTTCTCTGATTTCCCTCTCTGTTTCCTTATCCTTACTGTATAGGAAGGCAACTGATTTTTTCGAGTTGATCTTGTATCCTGCCACATTACTGAAGGTGTTTATCAGCTGTAGGAGTTCTTTGGTAGAGTTTTTGGGGTCGCTTATGTATACTATCATATCATCTGCAAATAACGAAAGCTTAACTTCTTCCTTTCCAATACGAATCCCTTTGATCCCCTTATGTTGTCTTATTGCTATTGCTAGAACTTCAAGCACTATATTGAAGAGGTATGGAGAGAGTGGACATCCTTGTCTTGTTCCTGATTTTAGTGGGATGGCTTTGAGTTTTTCTCCGTTTAATTTAATGTTAGCTGTCGGTTTGCTGTAAATAGCTTTTATTATATTTAGGTATGACCCTTGTATCCCTAGTCTCTCCAATACCTTTATCATAAAGGGGTGTTGGATTTTGTCGAATGCTTTTTCAGCATCTAATGAAATGATCATATGGTTTTTTTCTTTCATTTTATTTATATGGTGGATTACATTGATAGATTTGCGTATGTTGAACCAGCCCTGCATCTCTGGGATGAAGCCTACTTGATCATAATGGATAATTTTTCTAATGTGTTCTTGAATTCGGTTTGCCAGTATTTTATTAAGAATTTTTGCGTCGATATTCATGAGTGAGATAGGCCTGTAGTTCTCTTTCTTGGTTGGGTCTTTGTGTGGTTTTGGTATCAGGGTAACTGTAGCTTCATAAAAGGAATTTGGCAATGACTTTTCTGTTTCTATACTGTGAAATACATTAAGGAGAATAGGTATTAGCTCTTCTTGGAAGTTCTGGTAGAATTCTGCATTGAAACCATCTGGTCCTGGGCTTTTTTTAGAGGGCAGATTTTTGATAACTGCTTCAAGTTCTTCGCGACTAACAGGTCTATTTAGATCTTTCACCTGGTCTTGGTTTAGCTTTGGTATATGGTACTTATCTAAAAAGATGTCCATTTCTTTTGTATTTTCCAGTTTTGTGGCATACAGGCTCCTGTAGTAAGATCTAATGATTCTCTGAATTTCCTCTGTGTCTGTGGTTATGTCCCCCTTTTCATTTCTGATCTTATTTATTTGCGTGTTCTCCCTCTGTTGTTTAATTAGTTTGGATAGGGGTTTGTCTATCTTGTTGATTTTCTCCAAGAACCAACTTTTTGTTTCATTGATTCTTTGGACTGTTTTCTGTGTTTCTATTTTGTTGATTTCTGCCCTCAGTTTGATTATTTCCAGTCTTCTACTCCTTCTGGGCACATCTGCTTCTTTTTTTTCTAAAGCTTTCAGGTGTGCTGTTAAGTCCCCAATGTATGCTTTCTCCGTTTTCTTTAAGTGGGCACTTAGTGCTATGAACTTTCCTCTTAGCACTGCTTTCATCGTGTCCCATAGGTTTGAGTATGTTGTCTCTTTATTTTCATTAAATTCAAGGAAGACTTTAATTTCCTTCTTAATTTCTTCCTTCACCCAGGTGTGGTTCAGTAGTTGATTGTTCAGTTTCCATGAGTTTGTCGGCTTTCTGGGGGCAGCATTGTTGTTGCCTTCTAACTTTAATCCGTGGTGATCTGATAAGACACAGGTGGACACTGATATTCTTTTGTATCTGTGGAGGCTTCCTTTGTTTCCGAGTATATGGTCAATTTTTGAGAAGGTTCCATGAGCTGCAGAGAAGAAGGTATATTCTTTCCTATTTGGGTGGAGTGTTCTATAGATGTCTGTTAAGTCCATTTGTTTCATTACCTCCAGTAATTCTCTTAATTCTCTATTAGGTTTCTGTCTGATTGACCTGTCCATTGGAGAGAGAGGTGTGTTGAAGTCTCCTACTATTAGTGTGTGTGGTTTGATGTCTGCCTTGAGTTCTAGTAATATTTCTTTTATATAAGTGGGTGCTTTTATATTAGGGGCATAGATATTCAGAATTGAGATGTCATCCTGATGAATTGTTCCTGTTATGAGTATAAAGTGTCCTTCTCGATCTCTTCTGATTGATTTTAGTTTGAAGTCCGTTTTGTTGGAAATTAGTACGGCCACACCTGCTTTTTTCTTAGGACCATTTGCTTGAAAGACCTTTTCCCAACCTTTTACTCTGAGTAGATGCCTGTCTTTGTGGTTGAGATGTGTTTCTTGCAAACAGCAGAATGTTGGATCCTGTTTTCGTATCCAATCTCTTAGCCTGTGCCTTTTTATAGGTGAATTGAGACCATTAATATTAAGTGATATTAATGACCAATTGTTGTTTACTCCGGTTATTCTTATTGTTTTTTTGGTAGTAGAGTTTGTGTGTGTGTCCCTTCTTTGAGTTGTGCTGGTGAAGGTTCACTAGATGCCTGAGTTATTGTAGTCAGTGTTGGCATTGTTGGATTCCTTGGGTTGCGATTTTCCTTCTATTACTTTCTGTAGAGCTGGATTTGTGGCTACGTATTGTTTAAATTTGTTCTTATCCTGGAATGTCTTGTTTTCTCCATTGATAGTGAACACTAGCTTGGCAGGGTACAGAAGTTTGGGTTTGCATCCATGGTCTCTTAGCTTTTGAAGTACCTCTATCCAGGACCTTCTGGCTTTCATGGTTTCCATAGAGAAGTCAGGTGTAATTCTGATCGGTTTACCTTTATAGGTTACTTGGCCTTTTTCCTTTGCAGCTCTTAATATTCTTTCTTTAACCTGTCTATTTTGTGTTTTGATTATTATATGGCGAGGGGAAGTTTTTCTTTGATCCAGTCTGTTTGGTGTTCTGTATGCTTCTTGAATATTCAAGGGGATAACTTTCTTTATGTTGGGAAAGTTTTCTTCCATAATTTTGTTAAAAATATTTTCTGGGCCTTCGAGCTGTGATTCTTCTCCTTCTTCTATTCCTATAATTCTTAGGTTTGGTCTTTTTATTGTGTCCCATATTTCTTGAATGTTTTGTGATGAGAATTTGTTGGCTTTGCTGTTTTCTTTGATCAGTGCATTTATTTTCTCTATGGTGTCCTCAGCATCTGAGATTCTTTCTTCTATCTCTTGTAGTCTATTGATTATGCTTGTTTCTGTAGACTCTGCTCGTTGGCCTAGATTTTCCATATCCAGCTGTTCTTCCCTTTGTGTTCTCTTCCTTGCTTCCCTTTCAGTTTTCAATTCTTGCACTGTTTCCATTACCTGTTTGATCGTTTTTTCTTGGTTTCCCAGGGTCTCATGTACATATTTACTTAATTCTTCGAACTTTTTGTTATTCTTCTCATCCATTTCTATAAGGGTGTTTATTACATATTTTTTAAGGGATTCTATTGCTTTCATAAAGTCAATTTTTTCCACTTCTTCTGTGTTAGGGTGTTCAAATCTTTCTGTTGTAAGATCTTTGGGATCTGGTGTTTTCATGTTGTTTTTCTGATTAATGGGTGATGTTCTGCCTTGGCGCCTGCCCATCTCCTCCTTTCAATGCTATCTAATTGGTCTTTTAAAATCAGATCAGGTTTCTCTGCTGGCCAGAGGCTTCTCTTACTAATTGCCCTCGCTCTGTTTCCTGGCTCCTGCTGGGGGCCAAGAACCCTCTCACCCCTAAGAAGGGTTTTCCGGAACCGGTCCCGGCTCCCCTTTTGCCAGGGCCCTCGCCAACCAACGGCCTACCTCTTTGATTTAATTGTAGTGGGGCGATCTGCTCTCGGTGTTGCGCGCTGGTCCCTGCCGCCTGCGACCTCTGCCGCTGCGCTGGTCCCCTCCAGTCTCGGCGGCAGCCGTCGTTGCCTGCCTGCGCCTCCCAGCTCCGTCTGCCGGCCCCAGCTTTGTGTTTTTATGAGCTCTCTGTGAATGAAAGAAGTGCCTTCTCCTGGGCTCTTTTTTTTCTGTTTTTTCCAATTCTAATGTATTAGTTGTTTTATCTTATTTTGTTTTGTTATATTTTATTTTATTATACTTTAGAAGCCTGTTTGTTTTCTAAGGAGAGACAGAAAAGGGGTGGATCTGGATGAAAGGGAAGGTGAGGTGAGGAGGAACTAAAAGGAGTAGAAAGATAAGAAACCATAATCATGATATATTATATGAGAAAAATCTACTTTTAATCATAAGAAAATGGGGTCTGTTTCTGCAGCTTGTTGATAGGTCTTGAGTGTGTCTACAGTCTATGCCATGGCTTCCGAATCTAAGACATGAGTGCAAAAACAAGTTGATTTGGTCAGGGGGATGAACAAATAACAGACAGGGAGTAAGGGAAAGAAGCTGGAAGGTGAACATGAGCAAGGTACAATATATAAGTATAAAAATAAAATGTTAGCAAGGCATAGTGGCCCTCACCTTTAATCCTAGCATAAGCAAAGTGGATAGAGGAAAAGCAGAAGTTCACAGCCCACCTCAGCTACATTCTGATTTGGGGCCAGCCTGGGCTACATGAAATCTTGTTGGAGGGAGTGGTGGTGGGAAAAAGAAGAAGAAAATGAAACTATTTTTTATGCTAACTCAAAAAAAATATTAACAAAATCAATAAACTAGTGCAGGCTCCTACCTGGTTGCCAGGGCTGTGACCTCTGGCTAAGAAGAGCACATCTGTAACGAGATAGTGACCATTCTTGATGCTCACGTTATTCCCACACTTGTGTGGTCTTGTCAGCTCCTTGCATTCATGACTTAGAGTAGAACTCTGAAAGCACAAATGAAATTTAGGTAATTTACCCATGTGTGGGCATTTCCACATCCTTTATCCCCTAGAAATGACAAGGGAAGCCTGATTCAGAGAAGCAATGACTTAAGTGTGAATCTCATAGCAGGGGCATAAACAAAAGAAAGAAAGAGACTGAATTGTCTATCTTTCCCTTCATCTCCGCCTCCATTTGGAGCTAACAAATGTCACACTACACACTCCTCTCTGGTTCACTCTACTCCAATGTGGTGGCCATCCCCTTCTCCTCCACTCAGATGTTCATGAGGATCACCGACTCAACTGGTACTCCTGGCATTTGGGTTTAGAAATAATTTATACTCTTTAAAAGTGTCCAAGCTCTGAAATCTCAAGGTCCAAATCAGGAGCAGAAGGAGAGACAGCATGAGCAAGGAACTCAGGACCGCGAGGGGTACACCCACACACAATGGGGATATTCTATCGGGAACTCACCAAGGCCAGCTGGCCTGGGTCTGAAAAAGCCTGGGATAAAACCGGACTCGCTGAACATAGCGGACAATGAGGACTACTGAGAACTCAAGAACAATGGCAATGGGGTTTTGATCCTACTGCACGTACTGGCTTTGTGGGAGCCTAGGCAGTTTGGATGCTCACCTTACTAGACCTGGATGGAGGTGGGTGGTCCTTGGACTTCCCACAGGGCAGGGAACCCTGATTGCTCT
>NW_026068202.1:279808-296289 GCF_014885135.2 Alexandromys fortis
AAAAATAAATAAATAAATAAATAAATAAATAAATATTAAAAAAAAAGAAGCTAGAGCTAATGGGTCAAACAATGATTTAATTAATACAGTTTCTATGTGATTATTTTGGGGATAAATGGATGAGAATGGAACAAGTGGCCTCCTTGCAACATCAGACAGACACATCAGGACACCTGCAATCCTAGAACTCTAGAGGCATACAGAGGCAATCCCTGGGAAGAGCTCACTCCTCACTCACCTCCAGCCTTTTCAGTTACGCAGACACCCTTTGTCTCATCAGCACCAATGTTTCCCTCCCACCCAGGAACTCCAATTGTGTAGGTAGAGGGCTTTTATCTAGTATAGAATCTCTCTTCAGGTAGCATGTGCCAAAATGTCTCCCTTCTTGGTTCTACAACCTATTCTACAACATCTCTGTTTATAAAGAGGATGGTAGTTTTAATGAAAGTTATCAAAAATTAAGGTAAACTAAGTTTAAGGGATAAATCTTAATTAAACTAAGTTAAACATAAAAACACTTCACAAAATTTTAAGAAAAATAAAACTTTAAAAGTATTGAAAATATAGTTCTTAGGAAAATATCAGTGATTTAGTATTAGTGAATGTTAAGAATCTGGAAATATATACATCAATGTTTCTACAAAAGAAAATGGTTCCTTTAAAGTATATTAATATTCAGTCAAAATAAAAGAAGAATTTTTATTAAAAAAGAAAACAAACTATCATTTTTCACTTTACATACCAATCTCACTTCCCACTCCCTCCCCTCTTCCCATTCCTTCCACCATTTTTATTTTAATAAACTTTTACCTTGCCTTTGCAAGTATAAAATGAAAACAACTGAAATCTGTTTACAGTTTTTAAGGATATTTGTGTATTATATAAATGTACTGAAATTGTAGTTCTGCCAGCCATTACAAGTGGTCTTACTAACAACGTCCAATTAGCAAACATTCAGAGCCTTACTTACAAAAGTGTTTTAAATCTTCATAGGCTATAGAGACTTTAAATTAGTCCCCCTAATACTTTAACATTCTTAATTCAACCAGCATCGTTATAATACAATTGTTACAAAATATGTATATTTTGATTGTGTTAGCTATACTTTGAAAATATATATGATTCAATATTAACACAATTATGTAAATAGTGGGACTAATATTTGAAAGTGTATATATGGTAAAAGGAACTTTTTAAAAAACCCTTCTATTTGGTTGTAAATCCAGTAATGCAGTTGCTCTTATTTCTCCCGGCCGCCAGGCTAGCTTATAGCCCGAAATAATTACACGGAAACTGTATTCTTTTAAACACTGCCTGGCCCATTAGTTCCAGCCTCTTATTGGCTAGCTCTTACATATTGATCTAACCCATTTCTAATAATCTGTGTAGCCCACAAGGTGGCTTACCAGGGAAGATCTTAACCTGCGGCTGTGTTGGGTGGGAGAATCATGGCGACTCAATGACTCGGCTTCTTTCTCCCAGCATTCTGTTCTGTCTACTCNGACTCGGCTTCTTTCTCCCAGAATTCTGTTCTGTCTACTCCGCCTACCTAATTTTCTGTCCTATCAGGCCAAGCAGTTTTCTTTATTAGTTAACCAATGAAAGCAGCAGATAAGATACAAGACCCACCTCCATCAGTTAATGTGGCCATTAAGAGTTTGATTCTATGTACCACCAAAATTTGTGTCCTATGATCATAGCAAAAATAAAAAAAAATAGTTTTCATGGTCATCAAAAAAAAACCCCACAAAACCCACAGCACAAAGAGGTTGGTAGGTTCTAAACCACCAGGTTGGAAGAGGGGAGCCAGTGGGATAAAGCAGAAAATCTCATCCAATACAAAGGGTATAGCTCCAGAAAGGGTTTCCTCCTTTCAGCAAACATCAGCTCCGTCGTTGAGCCTTAAGTTGCCAGCACTCCAGTGTCCTGCCCACTGATATATTTTTGTCCCTGAGGAAGGTGGCTGTCTCCTCTTTATGCCTGGGTCCTCTGTCGCAGCAGAGTCAACCCTGTAAAAGGCACTTCCCTACCTTTTCAAAAGTGACTTTTCCCTGTTAGTATCTGTTGGCAATATGCCCATTGCCTGGTAAACAAGCCCTTATGATTCCCAAAGAATAATTCAAATCTAAAGGCAGTATCTTGTTCCCTGCAAGTGTGTGCTGTAGGTTTCTGACAGGAGAAAGCCCCAGAGTTTCCAACTTGCAAGCTTTTTATGGAGTTTGGTAGCACTTGGCAGCTCCTTGTAAAATTCTCACTTGAAGGATTAGATGTTTAAAATCCCAACTGGGCTGCTTTTACTGTTGTGAATTTGGTAGGTTTGAGGTCCGATTGGTTAGCAATGAGGTTTTCAGTCTGTCAGGTTATTAAGGTCTGAACATGGGCTGTGGTAATAGAAAAGGAATGATTCCAAAACCATTACAGCCATGAGAAAGGGGACACTGGCATCTGATGCATTCATCACTTCATGTCTGCCTTGGCTTCCCTGGTTTGCCTGATGGCCCAGAAAAATGTCTGCCATCAGAAGAAAGTACCAGAAAGCTTCTTCCTCACTCCAATTTTTTCTCCTTAAAAATCCTTTGCCATGAGAGCTTTTCACTCCCCATGAAGATTCAAAGTGATTCCATAAATCTGTGCTCAAATTGTGCCTTCTCCCAAGACACTCCCTCTTGCACACGGCATTGGCCCTGATTTTGTAACTATGTTTATGACTGATTTATGGAACGTCTACTTGGCAGGCCCTGCTGTTACTGTTAGCTAGTTACTATGGATCTTTCAACATGCCACTCTGGCATGCCGCATTAAAAATAACTTCCCAAGGCTCTACAGAACGCACCGAGCAATGAGCGCACTTCAGAGTCCGCAGTCTGCTCTGAGGCCTGTTGTTCACATATGTTACTCAAAGAAGAAGAAAAAAGGCAAATTCCTTAGAAAACATTCAGATTCCATGTATGTTTTCAAAGCTTTCTCAAAGCAGAAGTTTCCAGAGAGCGAGGATATTTTTTAAAAGGAAGTGTAGAGGAATAGAATGGCAAATTGCAAATGACAAGTGTCTATAAGGGCACAGACCCGCAGTCACTGTGACTCCTAGCACTCACCTAGCCCTGGGAACTTTATGTGAAGAAAACACCCATCTCAGGGACTCATTCAGAGAAAGAAAAGAAAGAAGCTGAGGTTCTCGGTCCAGTATACATGCGTAGAAGTGCTCAACAAATAGATTATTATTACAGGCAGGGGTCACTACATCTGGCTGGCTGATTTCCTTTGAAGGAGTGCTTGCTTAATAAATATGTGTTGTCTGAGAGAGAAATGCTCCATCACACATGAACCCGGCCAGTACTTTTCTCTAGATTATCTGTTTATAGTTAATGTGTCTCTGTCATTCTATGCAGCGTTGTAGCACACAGTAAATGAGGGAATGTTTATTGAATTAAATGGAAAGAGAAAGACTGTAATAAGAGGCAAAAGTTAACATGTAAATTGGCAGAAACAAACAAAAACCACAGGCTTCAAGTGCAAATATAATCCAAGGCTAAGAAAACACTGATGTTTCCTGAAATGAAATATATCAAGCTAGAAATGAATATAGCAGTCGGAATTTTGGGCCTGCTTCAATGATCTAGTTCTCATTGTATGCTACAGAAGGAGAGGAGCTTTTATCTCTGCCCCATCCTAGCCTCAGCCCATGAGCCAGCCTTGCCCACCACTCAGACTTGTTCTCCCAAAGGCAGATGCCATGGTCACCACAAGCAAAATATTTTCCTTATACCACTTGGATATCACCGGGCCTGGCTGCCCCACAAACACAAAATGTACCGAGACACTAACAGGACAATGCAGACTCTGCCACGGATTCCACATTCATGCTTGCACCAGCGTGGAGAGAACTCATGTAGTCATGGGTTGAGGAATAACTTGCTGATTCCTCTTCCTAGTGGGAAAGCCAAGAGCTATCCTGAATCCTTAGTGACGAAAACACAAAGGGGGTGTGACTGTGGGCTCCCACCTGACCCCTATGGCCCTAGTAAAAACAAATGTGTGTGTGTTTGTGAGTGGGTGTGTGTCTGTGTGTATGCCTGTGACTCCGTCTCCTTTTCTGACAGAATGTCAATGTCTCTGATCCAAGGATTAGAGCTGGTTATATTTCTCACTGCAGTGTAAGACAGCACCTACTTTGGGGAAACTACAGGGCACATCAATAAGAAGGTGCTAGGAAAAGGCTGATAGTGGACTTGGGCTTTGGCTGTTTGATTTGGGGACACTCGTAAGTAGATTATGTAACGTCAGAAGGACAAATCTGTGATCAGACTTCTTAAGAAACCCAGGACATAGGAAGATCAGACTAGACCATGGATAAATCTCTAATGCCAGAAAGCAGTAGTCCAGTACAGTGGTGCCAATTCATACTTTGCTCATACATGATTACAGGGTCTTCATCCAAAAGAGAGCAAGCTTGTCAAAGGGGAATGTTCTGTTCGTATCCAACAGTAGGAAACCAAAACCCAGCTGGGAGCACCAGGCCAGCTGGCAGCAAGGATGCCATGCTGATTCTGTGTGACATGAAGGAGGCGCCAGGCTCTGTTTTTCTTCCCACGTATCCCCTAAAGTGATGGAGAAATAGTGAGCCAAAGGGAAACAGTTCAGCAACTTTTCTGAGAAAGATTCCAGGGGCAGCCATTCTCAGGATTCTCAACCTGTGCGGTCACGACCCCCATGCGGTCACACATCAGATAGTCTACAAATCAGATATTTATATTACAATTCATAACTAGCAAAATTACAGTTATGAAGTAAAAACAAAATAACTTTTTAGTTGGGGGGTCACAACAGGAGGAACTGCATTAAAGGGTCGCAGCTTTAGGACAGTTGAGAAACACTGTGCCAGGCATCACAATGCCCCATGGCTAAATAATTAGTTGAAGTCGATCCACAGGGCACCAGCGTTGGTTCGGTCTTGTCGGTTTGCCTACTATGGAAAGCGTGGGGCTGGAATCTAAGCAGCCCCAGGGAAAGGTGTCCTTTCATCAGTGGCACAGACACCGACAGGCTGCGCACGAACTGGAACTTCCACCCCGTGCTCATGCAAGCAATCCTAATTAAACTCAGTGAGAAGCAGAAAGAAGGGAGGAGAAAGGGAAGAGAAACATAAAGCAGGAGGCGCACAGAGGATAATGGGAAATGAAATGATCAAAACTCAATACATACAAGGATGAAATTGTCAAAGAATTATAAATTCTTAACAGATCATAAAAACATTTGGCGGCAAATTCTGAAATGTAAAACCTCTGGCATTAATAATGACCCAATTAAAATAGGATGATATTTTTTAGTAACAATTAAGAGAAAGGCCTCAATCTGGATTTGAAAGACGCATGTTTTTGTATACAAGTGGAGGGTGGGAAAACCCTGTTTGGGAAGCAACAGAAGGGGTAGACCACTATCTTAGTTGATGGTCTTATTACAGTTAGTAGTGGCCATGGAAAAGGTAATATAATTTTTTAGTTTGATAATGGAAATATGGAATTTTGTAAGGAAATAAACAATCCTAATTTTTGTAATAGTCTAACAATATATAAAACACTGCAAAAATATTAAAAAACAAAAAGGCACTATATTCAGATCTAGATAACTAACAAGCACATTTCTAAACAAATGTTTATTGACATAGAAATGTATGCATTTCAGAGGCACAGGATGACAATCCAATGTATGTATGCAATGTGCAGTGGTCAAAGCAAGGTAGTTCTTAGTTCTGGGAAATGCAGAATTCCTCTCTTCTGGATCTCCATGAACTATACGACAAAGCCCTGTTATGAGCCGCAGCCACTACTGACCTGCAAGACATCACAACTTGTTCCCCTGGGATCTGCCCTTCAATATCAGCCTTTCTACTTGTCTCTTTGGGTGCTCCAATCTCACATGACCACTGTTTTAACTCTGTGTCTATGAAGGTAAGGTTTTTGCAAGAATATGGTGTTTTTCTTCTTGTGCCTGGCTTATTTTACGTGGTTTCTGAACCCGATGTGGAATGACCATCATTGAAGGACACAGATGCCTTGACCAGACAGAGTGGCAGAGTGAGGCGGCTTGTGCCAAAGCACAAACAAAACGACAGGAGGGTGACTCATGAAGAGGTGAACATATAAAATGTAAAACCTGCCATCAAGTGCTTTAGCATCAGTATATGGAAGAATAATTTTAACCATTTTTTTTTGTGTAGTCAAAAGACCGATGGTAAAAATAGCAATACTGCTTTTATTTACTTATTTATTACAGACAGCGATTCATTAGAGGTCCATTCCGGGCAGGTCTCTCAATTGCTTACATTTAGGTTCCTCCTGCCTCTATCTCCCAAGTCCTTGGATTACAGGCGTACACCACCTCACCCAGAATATGTGGTACTGGCTGGATGTTGTGCACGCTAGGCAAGCACTCTCCCAACTGAGCTACATCCCTAACCTCACACACATGAGAGAGAGTCACAATTACACAGTCACACTCAATTTCTGGTCGAGAAAGTAAATATTCCATGACTGGAATTCTTCAGGACGAAGGTGAGAGGCCACAGCTAAGAACACTGTCGGAGAGATTCAGATAATGAGACTGGGCAGCGAACTCCTTCATTGCAGCCTGCAGGCAGTAAAGATCAATGTTGTGATATTCTCTTGATAGCTTCCCAGACTCTGACTCTCCAACTCACAGAGATCCGCCTGCCTCTGCCTCCCGAGTGCTGGGATTAAAGGTGTGTGCTGGTCTTCATTCTTATACAGCATGTGCTCCTGCTGAGCCCTCTCCCAGACCCCAGCTTCTGCATTTTTCCTCTGATCTCAATGCTCCTGGAGTTCTCCATCCTCTCATGCCTTGACAGGGGGAGGCTGCCTGATAAGCCATTCTTTCTGACAATTCATGATTAGCTCCTAATTCTAAGCACTCTAACTTCCATTCTTCTGTTGCCTTCGTGTGAATCTGTAAGACCACTGAGACTTTCAGATTTCAAGTAAACATGTATAACATTATTTAGTACAAAGCTTTCTTTTTCCTCTGACTTCCCTGAAAAGCAGTCCCTGGGACATGGATTAAGTGTTGGTGTTTTATTTGGAAGCACAATCCAAGAATAGCAAGAAGAAAGGACAAAGAAAATGAAACAATAAAAATGAGATGTTTTCAGACAGGTAATGGTGGCACACACCTTTAATCCCTGCACTCCAGAGGCAGAAGCAGGCTGATTTCTGAGTTTGAGACTAGCCTGGTCTACAGAGTGAGTTCCGGGACAGCCAGGGTTACACAAGAAACCCTGCCTCAGGCATAAGAAAAACAAAAAACAAACAAACAAACAACCCCCCCCCACACACACACAAAATAAAAGGGATGCTTCCTAAGGTGAAAGATTCCACAAAGACCATGGTTGACAGAGCCCTGCAGAACTCCAGCAGACATCATGAGCATCACGGAGAAAGTGCCTCAAGGGAAGGCAGGAGAGGGAAGGTATCTGCTCAGTGCTATCCTGATTCCACCTTTCCATTAGTCAAGGCTTGGCTGCCGTTTGCTCCCCCCGCCCTTCTAGGTAGCTGCACTCAGTCCCTTTTGGCACCCACTTAGAAAGCTGAATTCCACACAACACTGCACAGTGTTTACTCAATCCCAGTAGAGGTAGAAGAAGCCACACACCCACACCTTCCTGGTCTCTAAGGCAGCACCAAGTCCGCTCAGCCTTTTTAGCTGAGACATGGTTCAGGAGAACTTAGTACACCGCATATAAGCTGCTTCTGACACAATGCTTCTCTTCCCACCCCTCCTCCTCTCCTTCTCCCCCTCTTCCTTTAGCTGATTTGGGATCTCATCATGTACTTGGGCTGATTTTAAACCCCTAGCCTCAACTTAGCTTTCCAACTCAGCCTCCAGAGTTGCTGGCACCACCCATGCTCCTCCATGCTGGTTGCTCTTGCCTAAATCACTATGTCTTTCTCCCTTCCCTCATGGCACATAGGTCTGGGGTCCGCTTGTGTGTGTGTGTGCTCTCTCTCTCTCTCTCTCTCTCTCTCTCTCTCTCTCTCTCTCTCTCTCTCTCTCTCTCTCTCTCTCTCTCTCTCTCTCTCTCTCTCTCTCTCTCTCTCCCTCCCTCCCTCCCTCTCCCACGGGAATATGACCCTTGCCTCCTTGTAATCTGTTGGGTCTGTATGACTGGCTCAACCAACAGTCAGAGTTCTGTATGTGCTCTTAGCATTTAAGAGAGGGAGTGAGCTCTCACAGGTTTCAACTGCAGCAACCCTAGAAGCCAGGCTCTAACAGTAAGGCTCAAGATGAAGGTGGGATAATTTCCTGAGCCATTTCCTCAGACTGGTCAGCTGACATACTGCAGAGAAGAGGCAAGGCATCAAAGGAAGGCTGGGGAATGTGCTCAGAAAAGAAGAAAAGCAAGGGCTGCAACTGTAAGAAACAGGGGTCCAGAGTAAGTCCTAGGAACTGTATTCTGGTGCCTATGCAGTTTTGGTCTGTAAATCACTACCTCAAGACTTTCTTATTGCCGCAAAAGATTCTTCACTGTGGCTGTGGGCTATTGGCAGGACAGCATTGGCGGGACACAAGCAGATAGCCATGTGTCAACGGAACCGGCTGCCAGCCATCCTTGAGGCTTCATATGCAGGAACCACTTTGCTTCCTACTGAAGCTCCCTTCTCTGGAAGGTTAGAGGTGCTCCTTCCCACTCCTATGTTGGAAGAAACACACGATTCAGTTATTGCCTTCCTCAGCCCCTCGGCTTACATGTCCGGGGTAACTGACTTTTATCTTTGCAAAGAGTTTGAGATTAAACTGGAAAAAAGAGGCTATCATTTTGTCTTTTAGGGGCTTCCTTTCCCCTACAGTATATAGATGATATAGATGATATAGATGTAGATATAGATAGATATCTCAAGAAATAAAGAAATGAAGAACTTCTAGGTATGAAATTAACAGATCATTAGGCAGTTGCTGAAGGTAATTTTTCTCTTCTCGTTCAAATGTCCTTTGGCACAGAAACAAAATATTCATAGGAATGGACCCACAATCTTATCAGATTGGCATATCTATATTTTACGTTATCGAAACTGGGAACTCAGAATTTGAGGAAGATTATCGTGGACATTTAGAAGGGGCTGAGACAAGATGAATTAAAGTAAATAATAAAAACCCACATGCGGGCTGTAGAGGGCACGAAGGGAAAAAACAGCTCTTAGGAAATGTCTTGTATCTGCTTCCATAGGATAACAGCCCCCGGGAGATGGCTTCAGACAGGCAGAAAATCCAGCTCCCCTGTTGTGACATATGGTGTCACGTTCAGGGTGGGTGCTAAGGTGGTGGCTGCTTTGGCCCTAATCAGCAGAGCAACAGTCACGAGCAGCATGCCCCGAGGAACAAGGAGAAAGGCATTCATATTCAACACTTGCATTGAATGTCTTAATTAAGGCACCCAGGGAGGATTGGCTTTTTTGCCATTGAAAAAAAATCATTGTAGGTTCCCTATGTCAGCCACAAGTCATTTGACATGTACTGTCTCATACATGGTTTAAAGAACTTTTTTGGGGTAGGCACTGTAGTTTTTTCAGGATCATACAGCAAATAAGTAGTAGATCTAGAAATAAACCAAGGATGCCTGGTTTCACAATGTATCCTCTGCTTATTGGAATACAGTTTCTCCAAATAAATATCCTGTTACTAACAATACCAAGATCTGAAATCAGCCTCGTATCCAGCAATGGAAGAATAAGTATTGAAATGAAGACACACCATGTAAACAATGAAATACCCCCACTCTTTTAAAACGAGGGGATCCATACACGGACACAGATGAAACTGGAGGGCAATATATGGATTGAAATATACCAGACACAGAAGACAAACGACATCAAATTTTACTTATTTATGGAATCTTAAAAAGGACAATGTACAGATGTAGAGACTCGAATGTTGGTTATTAAAGGCTGCAGAGAGAAGGGTAGACACAAGGAAAATACATCCGCCTTTCCTGCTTTCCTTAATCCCTTCCTCCTTCCAAAGGTGTTGTGCTGAGGAAACTGCCCATTTGTTTTAGAGGGTTTCCCTAAAACTTCTCTCAGTCTATGTCCCCATCCCATCTCATTTTCCCTGAGTTGGCAGCTTTCCTCCCCTCCAGCCCCTCCCTCCCTGCCAACTTTTCCCCAGCCAAGATCCTTCCCTCTCTGTATGTATGTCTGCATCGGAACCCAAGCTCCCCAGGGTAGGTGGGAAACTTGTCCTTCTACATATTTGTCGAGGACCAGGTGCATTCAGGGAGCTAAATAAAAAGTAAATACTACACAGTCAGAACAGATGAAGTATAAATACTTCAAATCTTATCTCTGGGCTCTAATTATTTCAGATCTACAGATAGGAGAAACATAAACATATGATTCCTTTCAAAATAATCAAAGGACATTTTTGGCATCTCTATTTCAGGAATAGGCTGTCAAGGTGGATGGAGAGCAGAGATGTTTTCCATCCTCAGCATCTTGAGAGCTGAGTCCTAGCTCCTGCGGTGATCAAACCTGAAGGGCTGGCTCTATGCTAAACACTAGTGCAATTTTGCCTTTCCCCAGCAACAACCACAGCCAATCCACTGAAACCTCTCAGGGAAAATTCCTCCACAGTGGTAGATGGTTTCCACAATTCCTTATCTTGGCCACGTTGTTATGTGGGTGTCTGGCTGGGTACACTTCATTAAACTCTAGGCTCCTGTAAAGTGCCCAGGGAAGGAGGAGGAAGAATCCACTGCCCAACAAAAATGAAAGAATTAGTGAGAAATTTGGAAATGTAGAGGAAGTGGAATGCTTTTCTCTTTCTAACTTTCCTGAGGCATGATTTACAAGTGACACACCATACACATTAGGGTATGCAATGTGGTGTTTACAGACACGTGCGTTGTGTGCTGACAAACACAGCAAAGGTAACTGACAGCTTGTTGCCTTGGTATCACCATTTTTGGGCAGGAGTGGTTGTAAGAACACTTGAAATCATCTGATTTAGGAAATGCCAAGTGTTCAGTGTATTTTTCAGTACTTATTTTTATTTCAATGTGTATGGGTGTTTGCCTCAATGCCTGTCTGTGTAACATGTATACAGTGCTCTCAGAGGCCAGAAGAGGGAGTCAGGTCCCCTGAGACTGGAGTTACAGACAGCTGTGAGCTGTTGTGTGGATGCTGGGAGTTGAACCCAGTCCTCTGGAAGAGCAGTCAGTGATCTTAACCTCTGTGCTTTTATTCACTGAGCCACCTCAAGAGGGATATTTTAAACATCTTTTGGAATAGTGTCTAAGAATGCTTTTTGTATGCTGGTTTTTCTGTGTATAGGGAAATACAGGTCATGGGGAGGATGTGCATGTTAGTGCATGTATGCGTGTGTGTATGTATAAGTATGTGTATAAATGAGTGTGTGTGTGTGTGTGTGTGTGTGTGTGTGTGTGTGATCACAGACCAACCTCAGATGTACTCCTCAGGAGCCATTCATCATCTTTTGAGATCAGGGCCGTTCCTTAGGCTAGAATCCACCAAGCAGACAGAGCTGGCTGGCCATCAGTCCCCTAGGCTGATGGACACACCTCTCCAGCACTAGGACTGCAAGTGCACATGATGCTCAGCTTTTGTTTATAGATTTTACTATTCTTTAAGTTTACTAAATTTGTTTTTCAGTTCTAACCTATATTGGTGAAGTCTTTAAGGTAGGTGTGTGTGTGTGTGCACGTGTGTATATCTATGTTAACTTTCCATTATCATGACAAAATGGTTGGAAACAAGACAGCTGAGAGGGATAACAATTTGCTCTGCTCCCACATTGGGGCATCTGTAGTCAGTGGGCCTGTGGTAAGACAGAATATCACAGCAAGGAGAGAATGACAAGGAAAGCCACTCTGCTAGTGGTTTTCAGAAGGCAGGAAGTAAGTAGGTGGCTGGAGGAATGGCCTAGGGAAGAGACACAACACCCAAGGACACAGCCCTGAGTACTCGCTCCCTGCAGCTAGAGCTCTCCTGTGAATTCTTACAGCCTCCCAATAGTTCACCAAGTTTCCAGTGATGAGGTCAGAGTCTCCGATATACAATCATTTTCCCAAAGCCCCTCATATGAACACTGCTGCACAGAGGAATCAAACTTTCAATACACAAGCCTTCAGAGGCATTCCAGATCAAAACCGTGAAAGCAAAATATTTCTTTAAAATCTATTTAATTGTGTGTCTGTGTGAGTGAATACCACAGGTGTGGACAAAAAGGCTTGGCTCTGGGATTAGAGGCATTTGTGAACTTCCTGATGTGGATACTAAGACTCAAATCAAAAAGTCCTCTGGAAGAGCAGTAAGCACTCTTAACCACTGAGCTGACACCTGGAGACAAAATGTTTGTTTCTTCTTTTCTGGTTTACATACCTTTTATTTCTTTTTCTTATGCAGTTGCTTTGGCTAGAACTTATAGCCAGTCTCATTTTAAGTGTGGAAAACAAACAAGAAAACCTTAGAGCATCACCACCATTTTGTTGTTATAAGACTGACAGATTCTTCTGAGTGGGAAACAAGGTTCTTTTGACATCTGAGCCAAGAGAGGCTCTGGAGGCCTACAGAAAACAAAAAAGCACAGCACTGTGGAATGTCATCAACAGAAAGGCACACACTAGGAGAGAGAGCATAATACACGGCACAGGATTCCTGGAGCAGTGGTTCTCAACCTTACTAATGCTACGACCCTTTAATACAGTTCCTCATACTGTGCTATGAATCATAATGAAAATATCTGTGTTTCCTGATGGACTTAGGCAACTGCTAAGAAAGGGTTGTTTAACCCTTAAGGGGTCATGATCCACAGGTTGAGAACTGCTGCCTCAGAGGGCATTTCTTGGATTGTGTAAGAACAAGAACTGTTCTTTTAGCTGGGCATGATGTATGCCTTTAATCCCAGCACTCGGGAGGCAGAGACAGGTGGATGTCTGTGAGTTCAAGGCCAGCCTGGTCTAAAAAGCAAGTCCCATGACAGCCAGGGCTACACAGAAGAACCCTGTCTCAAAAATTCAAAAAAAAAGGGGGGGGACAAAAACAAGAAAACCAAAAACTGTTCACTTTCAAAAGTGACACAGTGATGGGGGAGAGTCTTCTGTTTTGTGTTAATTTCATTGGTTAAATAAAGAGACTGCCGTGGCCCTTTAATAGGACATAAAATTAGGTAGGCAGAGTAAACAGAACAGAATGCTGGGAGAAAGAAAGCTGAGTCAAGGAGTCGCCATGATTCTCCTACCAGACACAGACGCAGGTTAAGATCTTCCCTGGTAAGACACCTCGTGGTGTTACAGGGATATTAGAAATGGGATAGGTCAATATGTAAGAGCTAGCCAATAAGAGGCTAGAACTAATGGGCCAGGCAGTGTTTAAAAGAATATGCAGGAGACCACGGCACAGGCCCAGGCAGGGCAGCAGACCACGGCGCAGGCCCAAGTGGGGCGGCAGACCACCGGCGCAGGCAGCGGCAGACCGCTGCAGAAGGCAGCAGACCAGTGCAGAAGGTGGCAGACAGCGGGGACCAGTGCACAACACTGAGAGCAGATCGCCCCACTACAATTAAAGCAAAGAGGTAGGCCTTTGGTTGGTGAGATCCCTAGCAAGGAAGGAGCCGGGTCCTGTTCCTGAAGACCCTTCTGAGGGGTGAGAGGGAACTGGGCCCTGGCAGGAGCCAGGAAACAGAGCGATAGCATTTTGGAGGAGGAGCCCCTGGCCAAAAGGGAAACCTGACCCGGTTCTAAATAACCCATTAGATAGCTTCAATAGGAGGAAATGGGCAGGTACCAAGGCAAGAATTCACCCAATAATCCGAAAAACAACATGAAAACACCAGAACACATTGATCTTACAACAGAAAAACTTGAACACCCTAACACAGAAGAAGTGGAAAAAAATGACTTTATGAAAGCAATAGAGTCCCTTACACAACATGTAAAAAACACCCTTATAGAAATGGATGAGAAGTATAACAAAAAGTTTGAAGAATTGAGTAAATACGTACATGAGACCCTGGGAAACCAAGAAAAAAACGAACAAACAGGTAATGGAAACAATTCAAGAATTGAAAACTGAAATGGAAGCAAGGAAGAAAGCACAAACTGAGGACCAGCTGGATACGGAAAATCCAGGTCAATGAGCAGAGCCTACAGAAACAAGCATAATCAATAGAATACAAGAAATAGAAGAAAGAATCTCAGATTCTGAAGACACCATAGAGAAAATAAACGCACTGATCAAAGAAAACAGCAAAGCCAACAAATTCTCATCACAAAACATTCAGGAAATATGGGACACAATAAAAAGACCAAACCTGAGAATAATAGGAATAGAAGAAGGGGAAGAATTACAGCTCAAAGGCCCAGAAAATATATTTAACAAAATTATGGAAGAAAACTTTCCCAACATAAAGAAAGATATTCCTTTGAATATCCAAGAAGCATACAGAACACCAAACAGACTGGATCAAAGAAAAGCATCCCCTCGCCATATAATAATCAAAACACAAAATATACAGGTTAAAGAAAGAATATTAAGAGCTGCAAAGGAAAAAGGCCAAGTAACTTATAAAGGTAAACCGATCAGACTTACACCTGACTTCTCTATGGAAACCATGAAAGCCAGAAGGTCCTGGATAGAGGTTCTTCAAAAACTAAGAGACCATGGATGCAAACCCAAACTTCTATACCCAGCCAAGCTAGTATTCACTATCAATGGAGAAAACAAGACATTCCAGGATAAGAACAAATTTAAACAATACGTAGCCACAAATCCAGCGCTACAGAAAGTAATAGAAGGAAAATCGCAACCCAAGGAATCCAACATTGCCAACACTGACTACAATAACTCAGGAATCTAGCGAACCTTCACCAGTACAACTCAAAGAAGGGACACACACAAACTCTACTACCGAAAACAGTAAGAATAACCGGAGTAAACAACCACTGGTCACTAATATCACTTAATATTAATGGTCTCAATTCACCTATAAAAAGGCACAGGCTAAGGGATTGGATACGAAAACAGGATCCAACATTCTGCTGTTTGCAAGAAACACATCTCAACCACAAAGACAGGCATCTACTCAGAGTAAAAGGTTGGGAAAAGGTCTTTCAAGCAAATGGTCCTAACAAAAAAGCAGGTGTGGCCATACTAATTTCCAACAAAACTGACTTCAAACTAAAATCAATCAGAAGAGATCGAGATGGACACTTTATACTCATAACAGGAACAATTCATCAGGATGACATCTCAATCCTGAATATCTATGCCCCTAATATAAAAGCACCCACTTATGTAAAAGAAATATTTCTAAAACTCAAGGCAGACATAAAACCACACACACTAATAGTAGGAGACTTCAACACACCTCTCTCTCCAATGGACAGGTCAATCAGACAGAAACCTAATAGAGAATTAAGAGAATTATTGGAGGTAATGAAGCAAATGGACTTAACAGACATCTACAGAACACTCCACCCAAATAGGAAAGAATATACCTTCTTCTCTGCAGCTCATGGAACCTTCTCAAAAATTGACCATATACTCGGAAACAAAGGAAACCTCCACAGATACAAAAGAATATCAGTGTCCACCTGTGTCTTATCAGATCACCACGGATTAAAGTTAGATGGCAACAACTATGCTACCCCCAGAAAGCCGACAAACTCATGGAAACTGAACAGTCAACTACTGAACCACACCTGGGTCAAGGAAGAAATTAAGAAAGAAATTAAAGTCTTCCTTGAATTTAATGAAAATAAAGAGACAACATACTCAAACCTATGGGACACGATGAAAGCAGTGCTAAGAGGAAAGTTCATAGCACTAAGTGCACACTTAAAGAAAACGGAGAAAGCATACATTGCGGACTTAACAGCACACCTGAAAGCTGTAGAATAAAAAGAAGCAGACATGCCCAGGAGGAGTAGAAGACTGGAAATAATCGAACTGAGGGCAGAAATCAACAAAATAGAAACACAGAAAACAGTCCAAAGAATCAATGAAAAGAAAGTTGGTTCTTGGAGAAAATCAACAAGATTGACAAACCCCTATCCAAACTAATTAAACAACAGAGAGAGACACGCAAATAAATAAGATCAGAAATGAAAAGGGGGACATAACCACAGACATAGAGTAAATTCAGAGAATCATTAGATCTTACTACAAAAGTCTGTATGCCACAATACTGGAAAATGCAAAAGAAATGGACATTTTTTTTAGATAAGTACCATATACCAAAGCTAAACCAAGACCAGGTGAACGATCTAAATAGACCTGTTAGTCACGAAGAACTAGAAGCTGTTATCAAAAATCTCCCCTCCAAAAAAAGCCCAGGACCAGATAGCTTCAATGCAGAATTCTACCAGAACTTCCAAGAAGAGCTAATACCTATACTCCTTAATGTATTTCACAATATAGAAACAGAAAAGTCATTGCCAAATTCCTTTTATGAAG
>NW_026068202.1:298844-372058 GCF_014885135.2 Alexandromys fortis
AAATCTTTAATTAATTAATAAATAAATAAATTAAAAAAAAGAATATGCGGGCGGCTGGGTAGCCGGACACAGCCCCGCCACTCCCTATTACAACAACACAGCAAAACAGACACCAATACAACTTAATGCTAGGTTCTCGACATCTCTGTGGTTCATGTCTTTTGTCATTTGCTGAAGCTGTAGCCCAGCCACCCCCTCACAACCACAACCCCCCCCCCCCTCCGGCAGCAGTAGAGCTATAGTGGCTTCATTGTATTCGAGGTCTGGGAATACCATTACCCTCATTTAAGGGACATGAAAACTAAGGCTCTGAAAGACTCACCAGACTACTCAGGATCGCACCTCTTGAAAATGGCGCAAAGACTGGAGGCTTTCCGGTTTCAGATCCAGGACTCTTTACATTAAAAAAAAAAAAAAAGTGATAATTATATTACAATGTTTCCTTCTTGAATTCAAAACCTGAAAAGGACCTGGTTCAATTCCTGTTTGACTTTTTGGACACTCATTGGTTGGGTACTCATTCATATTCCCACCCCCATAGGTTTTCTTTAGCTGATAATAGTAAGACTTACTATTAAGACTAAGACAGATCAAGATTAATTAAAAAAATAATAATAATAAAATAACAGGTTTATTTGAGTAGAGCAACTCCCAGGTGAGTTCTCCAATACCAGGAGAAGTCAAACGCCCAAACTAAATCAGGGAGGTTCTATAGCCTGTAGGTTAAGTGTGATGACGATGCTGTGTCCAGTAAAAGCAGGTTTGTACGGTCAAAAACTGAGCACTTTAGGCAGTGACTTGGGTGCTGGCAACTTCAGGGGAGGAGCTGCTGCAGCTGCCAAGAATGCAGAACTGGGCTTTTTGGAGCCTTTTTTTTTCCCCCTCTGGAGATTCTTGAAGAGGGCAGGATCTAGAGAGAGACATGGAGCTTCTCGGACTGAGCAGCAGGAAACTGGCGGTGCCAACTGAACAGCCCCCACTTTTAGTGCCTCATACATGTTCCGTAAGACTACCCATTTCATCCCCACCTCTGTGCCTTTCCTCCCTTCGAGAACTTCTCTTTTCCATCTGATTGTATGCAGTCTGACTGCTTTGACAATCTGAACTGTTTTATTATAAAATAGTACTCTGTTATGATTTTCTTGAATTGTCCTCAAATCATTAACCTACAATACAAGATACCAAGTAAACTCCCTGCAGACAGGTGTTTGTTTTGTGTCTTCTTGCCAATTATGTCTTGATCTGTAGAGGATTTTTCCTGTTACCCTTGGGCTAGCATTCAGCGTTCATACATCAGGCCCTCCATAAAATCTTGATTACTGAGGAAATACCAAAGAACCAGTATATAAAATACAAAATATAAAGACTTGAAAGTTAAGATAAAATCACTAGCCAAAATAATTCTATCCAATGAAACAGAAAATTTAAGGAGCAAAACTGCCAGTGAAATGGGTTAAAAAGACAGAACTAGGAGAAAAGCAGACTGAACCCATGACTCTGCCTGCCCTTGAGGTTCCGGCACTCTACAAAAAGGGTAAATGACTTCTTAGGCTCCTTGAGAAATCGTTGGTACTGTCTGCAAATAGAGCTGTGCTTGGCCTTTTGTGGAAGGATGTGATAGATTCTGTTCATATTCAGCTTTCTGCATGTAATGTGCATCTCATCAGAGCAGAAGACTAATAATTGTGGCTGTGAAATAACAAGGGCCCGTGATCTCCGCTCTTGGAGAGTTACACTGTATGCAGATGGGAGAAAAGCTTGCGTAAATGAGCAACAGGTAAAAACAGCAAGCCCATAAACTGCCTCTATGCAGAGTTGACGAATATTTCAAAGGGAGTAGAAGGACCTAGGTAAAAGATTTTGCAAACAAAGTTAGCAAAAAGAACTGGATTTAATTTTATGGGCAGAAAGTTGCAAGTGTTCCAGTGTGTGCAAGATGGTAGGAAGAAAGAATGCTGTACCCAGTGCACTAATGAGGATGTATCATTACGATGGGAAGTGGAATATTCCTAGGCAGATATAGGACACAGAATGTCATTATTGCCTGAAGCCAAATAATGAGTTATTGGTTGACCAAAAAGGATGATATTTTGAAAATTGTTTACTCCATGAAACAAGAAAACCATATTTTTTCAGTGAATCTACTCTTGAATAACAATTAGTAGAAATAAAAAATATTTGTCAAATATTGTCAAAAACAGTCCAACAAGCCTTCCTACTACCCTAGTGAAGGAAATCAGAGTAGTATTTTGGGGAAGACTCCCATCCTGTACCATAGTTTCACATTACTGCCCAAATTCAGAGATTAAGAGTATGTATCGTTTACATCCTAAATTTTTGGGTATACAGACGTCACTATTATGTATGGTCTACTTAGGAAGATCTTCATGGATGAGCCCCAGTCTAATAATATATAGATAAAGATATAGATATGCCTGTATGTATATGTGTTTGTAAAGTATGTGAATACATGAACTACACCTTATCCAGTAGCTAAACTAACAGAATATCACCCCACTTACCACACATTATTATTTATTTTTAAAACCTCCAGTCTCTGAGATCAGTAGCATTTACACAAGACAAAAATAAAATAAAATTCTTGGAGCCATCAGAATACTTGTTTCAGTGCCATAAGAAGGAAGACCCAGAAGAGAGGAGTAAGTGGTTTCTGATAGTGTCTAATTTCCCCTCAGACCGCTGCTAGGAGCCTAGCATGCTTTGGCAAGGCCTATATTTCCCACCTGTATTTTTTTTTTAAATTCTAGCAACAGTTGGCCTCTGTGCCAACTCTTAAATCATCATAAATTTTGTTCTTATGAACCTTAATGAATGCTTGGCCAAGATGCTGTAACTATTGACTTCTATATGGGAGCATAAATGGAATGAGGAGGGGGGAAACAAAAGTTCACTCTGTGAAAAACTGGATAAAACGGAGGAAAAGATCACAGTGAACCCGAAGTCGCCATTTGCCTTTAATGTGAAGGAGGCCTTGTTTTCACGGTGTGGCAGCTTTCAGGGGTTTTAATCTCAAAGTGGCTGATCAATTTAAGGTAAGTGGCAGGCGTTTGGCTTGGTTCCCAGGCTTGGCTTCGCTGCTCTTGAACAAGAAAGGATTCCATAAGACACACAGACAACAGACGTCACCAGCGCTCCCACATTCCAAGCATTTTAACACAGATTAGGTTGGCGCGATTCTACTGTTTGCTGAAATCTCCAGGCTGTTGCATTTTCCTCTTCCTTGCCCTGGTTACCCAAGATGGTTTCCTCAGGTCAAGACCTTCCTATGCCCAACAGTCTTCAGGGCTGAGAGGGGACAAGAGGAAAATGTGAGCCTTCATCAGCAGGTAATTGAACAGTGAACTTCCTGCCTCAGGCACACTTCTCCCAGACAGGAACTGTTTTACATGCATGCCTGAGGCGGGGAAGGAGATAATTTCTTTAGCAAGGACAAAATGAATTCAGTTAGGAATGCCCAAAGGATTAACAGAGTGATCTGCAGTTATTTCACTTTCAGCTTTTATGAGCAGGAGCCTCACACATGTTAACTTTCTCATCTAGTGAGTTCCTTTTCATGAACACTTTCACACGCTATACTCAATATAGTTGATATTAAATCTATTACTCTCTTCTGTTCTTTGAAAATTTTCTTAATTCATTTAAAATATAACCTAAGTTAAATAAAATATGCCTTCTATTGATCACACACACACAATCACACACGTTTCTGTGCATTTGGGTTGCATCATGCCTTTATGGGAACTTGTGCATTAATTTACATTTTCACAAGTTTTTCAGGTACTTTGTCTTTGATATGTTCAAGAATGTTCTTTTTTTGAGACATATACATAAAATAGTTCTCTCAGAATTTAATTGAAATAAAAGAAATTAATATAGATTTTAAGTAACTTTTTTACCTATTAAACTTTTCAAAAGCAATTTATAAAGCAAAGCTGCCACGTTGTGAAAACTCAGTGCACCCAGAAATGCCATTTTTAACAATCCAAAGGCCGACACTGACACACTTCATCAAAATTTTGTTTAAAATTAAGAAATTTAGATTAACAGAGCATATTCTTGTTTGTCAGCATTGGCTTAGACTCTCGGGCAATTGTATGTGCCTGTATGCATATAGGCATATACTCAAGTGCACCCTTTGAAAATACTATGTCACTCTTCACTGACTTAAAACAGGAGTAGATAGCACGAGCGAATGAGAGGCAGCCAGCCTTCTGCTGCTGCCCATATCTTGTAAAGATGTGATATCTGGGTCCTCAGACACTCCTTTCCCTCCCTAAGATTTTTTTTATTATTATTATTACTTAAAAAAATACCAATCCAAATTTCCACTCCATCCCCCCCTCCCACTTCCCATCCCACCCCCTCCACACACCCTCCCATCCCATCCCCTCTAATCCTAAGAGAGGGCAATGTGCCCCACCCTGTGGAAAGTCCAGGCCCTCCCTACTACATCTAGGTTGAGCAAGGAATACATCCAAAGAGAATAGGATCCCAAGAAACCAGTACATGCAGTAGAGACAAATCCTAGTGTCACTATCAGTGGCCCCTCAGTCGGCCCCACCTGTCAACCACCTTCAGAGGACTAGTTTGTTTCCATGCTCGTTCACTCCCAGTCCAGTTGGAATTGGTGAGCTCCCATTAGCTCAAGCAAACTGTCTCGGTGGATGTACCTCTCATGGCCTTGAATTCCTTGCTTATACTCTCACTCCTTCCACTCTTTAACTAGATCTTGGAAGCTCAGTCCAGTGCCCCAATGTGGGTCTTTGCCTCTGTTTTCATCTGTTGTTGGATGAAGGTTCTATGGTGATATTTAAGATAATCATCAGTTAGACTACAGGGCAAGGCCAGTTCAGACACCCTCTCCTCTATTGCTTAGGGTCTTAGCTGGGGTCATCCTTGTGGGTTCCTGGGCATTTTTCTAGAGCCAGTTTTTTTGCTAACTCCAAAATGGCTCCCTCAACCAAGATATCTCTTTCCTTGCTCTCATATCTGTCCTTCCTCCATCTTGACTACCCCATTCCCTCAAGTTCTCCTCAACCGCCCTTCTCCCCTTCCTTCTACCCACTGCACCCATGCTCCCAAATTTTGCCAGGTGATCTTGTCTGCTTCTAATTTTTAGGTAGATTTATATATGTTTTTCTTTGGCTTCACCTTATTACTTAGCTTCTCTAGAATCATTAACTATAGGTTCAATGTCATTTGTTTATGGCTAGTATCCACTTATGAGTGAGTATATACCATATTCATTTTGGGGGGGGGGTCTAGGTTACCTCATTAAGGATAGTGTTTTCTAATTCCATCTATTTGCATGCAAAATTCAAGATGTCATTGATTTTTACCGCTGAGTAGTACTCTAATGTATAAATGTGTCTTTATCCATTCTTCAGTTGAGGGGCATGTAGGTTGTTTCCAGGTTCTGGCTATTACAAATAATGTTGCTATGAGCATAGTTAAACAAATGCTTTCATAGTATGATTGAGCATCTTTTGGGTATATTCCTAAGAGTGGTATTGCTGGATCCTGAGGTAGGTTGATTCCCAATTTTCTGAGAAACCACCACACCTATTTCCAAAGTGGTTGCACAAGTCTGCATTTCCACCAGCAATGGATGAGTGTTCCCGTTACTCCACATCCTCTCCAGCACAAAATATCATTGGTATTTTTGATCTTAGCCATTCTGAAAGGTGTAAGATGGTATCTCAAAGTTGTTTTGATTTTCATTTTCCTGATAGCTAAAGAAGTTGAACATGTCCTTGAGTATCTTTTGGCCATTTGAAATTAGTCTGTTGAGAATTCTGTTTACTTCAGTACCCCATTTTTTAATTGCATTATTTATAATTTTAATGTCTAATTTCTTGAGTTCTTTATATATTTTGGAGATCATACCTTTGTCTCATGTGGGGTTGGTGAAAATCTTTTCCCATTCAGTAGGCTGCCTTTTTGTTTTATTGACTGTGTTCTTTACAGATAGTTCTCAGTTTCAGAAGGTCCCATTTATTTATTGTTGCTCTTAGTGTCTGTGCTACTGAGGTTATATTTAGGAAGTGGTCTCCTGTGCCCATGCATTGAAGACTACATTCCACTTTCTCTTCTATGAGGTTCAGTGTGGTCATTTTTATATTGAGGTCTTTAATTCATTTGGACTTGAGTTTTGTGCATGGCAATAGATATGAATTTATTTTCATTCTTCTATAAGTTGACATCCAGTTATGCTAGCACCATTTCTTGAAGATGCTTACTTTTTCCATTGTATAATTTTAGCTTCTTTGTCAAAAATCAGGTGTTCATAGGTGTGTGGATTGATATCTGGGTCTTCAATTCAATTCCATTGGTCAATGTATCTGTTTTTATGCCAATACCAAGCTGTTTTCATTATTGTAGCTCTGTAATAGAGCTCAATGTTAGGGATGGTAATGCCTCTGGAAGTTCCTTTATTGTATAGGGATTGTTTTGGTTATCCTGAGTTTTTTATCTTTCCATATGAAGTTGATTATTATTCTTTCATGGTCTGTGAAGAATTGTGTTGGGATTTTGATGGGAATTGCATTGATATATAGATTGCTTTTGGTGGGATTGCCATTTTTACTATGTTGATCCTTCCTATCCAAGAGCATGGGAGATCTTTCCATTTTCTGGTGTCTTCTTCAATTTCTTTCTTCAAAGACTTAAAGTTCTTGTCAAATAGATCTTTTGCTTCCTTGGTTAGTGTTACTCCAAGATATTTTATGTTATTTGTGGCTATTTTGAAAGGTGATGTTTCTCTGATTTCCCTCTCAGCTTCTTTATCTTTTGTGTATAGGAGTGTTGTAAAAGGAGGAGAATGGGTCCTTTTGTGAGTCCTGGCCTGGCTAGCTTAACCCCCGAAATAATCACACAGAAACTGTATTCATTTAAACACTGGCTGGCCCATTATTTCTAGCCTCTTATTGGCTAACTCTCACATATTAGTTTAACCCATCTCCATTACTATGTACCGCCACTTGACTGTGGCTTACTGGCATGAGTCTAACCAGCGTCCATCTTGGGCAGGAGAACCATGGCATCTGCCACACGGCCCTTCTTCTCAGCATTCAGTTCAATATACTCCGCCTATCTAAGTTTTGCCCTATCAAAAGGCCAAGGCAGTATCTTTATTCAACCAATGAAAGCAACACAAAATACAGAAGGACCTCCCACACCATAGGAGGGCTACTGATTTTTTTTAGTTGATCTTGTATCCTGCCACATCACTGAAGGTATTTATCAGATGTAGGATTTCTCTGGTAGAATTTTGGTGGTCACTTATGTACACTATCATATCATCTGCAAATAACAAAAGAATGTATAACCTTTTTTGTTTGGGTGGAATGTTCTATAGATGTCTGTTAAGTCCATTTGATTCATTATATCTGTTAGTTCTCTTATTTCTCTGTGAAGTTTCTGTCTGGTTGACCTGTCCATTGGCAAGAGAGGAATGTTGAAATCTCCTATTATTAGTGTGTGAGGTTTGTTGTGTGATTTAAGTTTTAGTAATGTTTCTTTTACATATGTGGATGCTCTTTTATTAGGGGCATAGATATTCAGGATTGAGACTTCATCTTGATGAATTGTTCCTGTCATTAGTTTAAAGTGTCCTTCTTCATCTCTTCTGATTGATTTAAGTTTGAAATCAATTTTGTTAGATATTAGGATAGCCACACCCGCTTGTTTCTTAGGTCCATTTGATTTCCAACCCTTTACTCTGAGGTAGTGTCTGTCTTTGAGTTTGAGGTGTGTTTCTTGTAAACAGAAGAAGGCTGGATCCTGTTTTCTTACCCATTCTCTTAGCCTGTGTCTTTTTATAGGTAAGTAAAGTCCATTGATATTAAGTGATATTAATGACCAGTGGTTGGTAGTAGTGTTTGTATGTTTTCCTTCTTTGGGTTATGCTGGTGGGGGGGTTATCAGATGTCTGTGTTATTGTGGGTGTGGTTAGCTTGCTTGGGTTGAGGTTTTCCTTCTAGTACTTTCTGTAAGGCTGGATTTGTGGATATATATTGTTTAATTTTTTTTTGTCATGGAATATTTTTTTCCACTGATGGTGAATGAAAGCTTTGCTGAGTATAGTAGTCTGGGTTTGCATCCATGGTCTCTTAGTATCTGAAGTATATCTATCCAGGACCTTCTAGCTTTCATGGTTTCCATAGAAAAGTCAGGTGTAATTCTGATAGGTTTACCTTTATATGTTACTTGACCTTTTTCCTTTGCAGCTTTCTTTGTTCTATATGTTTTGTGTTTTGATTATTATATAGCGAGGGAATTTTTTTGATCCAATCTGTTTGGTGTGCTGTAAGCTTCTTATACCTTCATAGGAATATCCTTCTTTAGGTTGGAAAAGTTTTCTTCTTTAATTTTGTTGAATATATTTTCTGTGCCTTTGAGCTGAAGTTCTTCTTCTACCCCTATTATTCTTAGGTTTGGTCTTTTCATGGTGTCCCAGATTTCCTGGATGTTTTGTGTTAAGAATTTGTTGGATTTAATGTGTTCTTTGATCAAGGAGTGTATTTTCTCTATAGAATCTTCAGTGCCTGAGATTTTTTTTCTATCTCTTGTATTCTGTTGGTTTTACTTGTCTCTGTAGTTCCTGTTCATTTACATAGATTTTCCATATCCAGAATTCCCTTGGTTTGTGTTTTCTTTATTATCTCTATTTCAGTCTTCAGGTCTTGAACTGTTTCCTTTACCTGTTTGATGATTTCTCTTAGTTATCTTGGTTTTTTTTTTTTTTTTGAGGGATTTATTAATTTCTTCCAACTTTTTGTTTTTCTTCTCCTCCATTTCTTTAAGGAAGTTTTTCACTTCCGCTTTAAAGGTCTCCATAATTTTCATAGTTACATTTAAAGTTGTTTTCTTCTACTTCTTTTGGTTTAGAATGATCAAGTCTTCCTTTTGTGTATCTGCTGGGTTCTGGTGTTACCGTATTGCTTTTTAGGACGTTGGAGGCATTCTACCCATCTCTTCCTTCAAATGAGGCCAGCAGTGTCTTGGCGTCTTGGTCCAATCCTTGCTGTGGCTATCTCTTAGGTCCCCTCAGTATTGGAGCAAGCTGTATTTAAGGGTTCCATGGAGCTCACAGGCAAATAGGTAGGTTTGGGGGCAGGGTGGGCTGGGGGATAGCCTAGCCTCAGGAAAACTCCCTGCTGGCTCCCAGCTCTACTCAGTATTGGAGCGATCTTTGTCATAGGGTTTCACTGAGCTTGCAGGCAAACAGGTGGGTGCGGGGTCAGGATGGGTTGGGCTATGGCCCAGCCACAGGAATACTCCCTGCTGAATGGCTAGAAAAGCTGAGGGAGTTTGGGAGGGGCCCCTGGGTTTTGTCCCACTGGGGAAGTCCCATAGAGTGGGGTCTCCAGCTGACTGGCCACTGACTTGCTCCACTTAGTATTAGAGCAATCTGTGTTCCAGGGTTCCACTGAGCTCACAGGTGAACAGTCCTAAGATTTTTTTTTGAACAATCAAGTGCATATGGGTGAGCCTGTGTGAGCTTATATGCATCATATACATATATGCAAGAGTCCACTAGGCATCAGATCCCCTAGAAATGTAGTTACAGGCAATTGTGAGCTGCTATGTGAGTACTGGGAACAGAACCCCAGTCCTCTACAAGCACAGTTCACAGTTCTTAGCTACTAAATCATCTCTCTAGCCTCATTTAATAGCTGAGTTGGAACCATGAAGAAAACCAGCTTAAGAGGCCAAGCCATATAACTGAAAACAGCAGGCAGTGAAAGTGAAAGATATAGCTTTAATAATATCCTTGAGCAGCAGAACCAAAGGTCCAGGTCTACTCAACTTGGGGTTTCTCCTCGTGTAGAATGATAGGTTCTCTCCCATTCACTTGATCACAGTTGCCAAGCACCTGTGGAGCCCTAGACACTTTTCTTTGTTGCTGAACAAAACACAAGAACCTCCACAAGAGGTTCTTGTGGAGTTCAGAGTCTAACCAAGAGAGATAAGGCACTGAAGACAAGCAAGGCAAGACTAACTATGCAAGGAAATGTGGTGTAAAAGGACCAGGCACTGGGCTTAAGGGGACAGGCTTTGGTGTCAGATTGAAGACAAGGCAGGTTGGCCTGGCAGAGGAAGTGAGATCGGACTATAAGAATAAGAATGTTCTTTGGAATACAAGTATAAGAAACATAAGGTTATTTTTCAGATAATCAAAATTCTGTACTCTCAGTCCATGATTAGAAACCATTTCTTACTGCACTGCAGTTTGTCATGGTCTGTATGAAACAAGTTGTCATTTTTGTCGATTCCCTTTTCATGGTTCCAGGAGCATGTGTTGTTGATGCTGCCATAGCCTGAAAACCTTCACTTGGTTCAATATTTTGTCTCTGTTTTTGTGTTTGGTTGGCTGGAGTTTTTGTTTGTTTGGTGTTGGGGTTTTTTTTTGTTGTTGTTTTGTTTTGTTTTGTTTGAGATAGTCTTATCTTAGTTACTATGGTCTTGCTTTGAAGAGACACCATGACCAAGGCAACTTTTAAAAGAAAGTGTTAGTTGGGAGCTTGATTATAGTTTCAGAAGGTTAGCCCATGATCATCATGGTGGGGAACATGGTGGCAGAAAGGCAGGCAGGCATGGTACCACAGCTGTTGAAATATGGAGCGGCAGGGCTGCGTCCCCGGCACCCGGCCACCCGCATGGCTAGTTTATACCCAGAAATAATTACACGGAAACTGTATTCTTTCAAACACTGCCTGGCCTGGCTAGGTCCAGTTTCTTATTGGCTAGCTCTTACATATTGTTCTAACCCATTTCTAATATTCTGTGTAGCCCATGAGCTGGCTTACCAGAGAGGATCTTAACCTGCGTCTGTCTGGAGTGGGAGCATCATGGCGACTCTTACTCAGCTTCTTTTTCCCAGCATTCTCTTCTGTCTACTCCGCCTACCTAATTTTCTGTCCTATGAGGGCCGAGGCAGTTTCTTTATTATTAACCAATGAAATCAACAGATAAGATACAAGACCCACCTCCATCATTTCCCCTTTTTCTGTTTAAACAAAAAAAGAAAGGCTTTAACTTTAACATAGTAAAATTACATATAACAAAACAGTTATCAAGCAAGAATTACAGTTACAATATTTATATCTATTTTATCTCTTATCATAACTAAGGAAAACTATAACTATCTATTCATTCTTCAACTCCATCAAACAGTCCAGAAAGATACAATATTACCTAAGCAAATAAGAAATAAGCAAACTCTCAAACTCTAGAAATGACAGAGACATCTCGCTGCCTGGACAGTCACCCAAAGTTCCTCTGTACCATTGGGGCATCCACCTTCGGCCTACAGGCCCATAGTTTCCAGCAGACATTTCCACAAAGCAGGAAATTTCAAAGGCAGTCACTATCTGCTTGTCCTGAAGAATGTCTTGTAGACTTTTTCATGAATCAGGAACCCCGAAAGATCATCTCACCTTTAGGCAAGTTCAGCAGTCCTCTCTCTGCGGGTTCTCTGTGTCCAGTTTATGCAATAGTCCAGGCAAGAGCAGTTTCTTGCCCAAATGGCTATCAAACTCCATAAGGATCCTCTTCGATGCCCATCTTCCTCTTGAAGTAGATTGGTGATGCCAGGAGCAGAGTGCCTCATTGTCATGAAAAGTCCTAAGTTATTAAAACATTTAAAATGCCATATTCTATAATCTTTGAAAAATATGAAGAATGCCTATCTAAAATATATCTATGCACATCTAGAAAATCTTAACTAACATAACTACAAACTTAACTATTAGCGATGATTATCCATTAACACCCTATATACATTACAAAATTAACCTTAAATTTAAATCACTAAAACAAAATCCATATCAATGTAAATTATTCATACCTATATCATCTCCCCCTTTAAATGTAAAAGAACATTTATAAACCATATTTGGGAACATGGGCGCAGTTTTTTCTCTCCAAACTGCTTCCTGCTGAATAGGGGCGCTGTTAATCAGATCATTTAGGGTGTAACCTGTGTGCCAGGTTCATCTCAGTTCGCAGTTGAGCCAAAATGTAACGGCGTAAGCGAATGCAGACAGATTGTCAAAATATAGACAGCTTTAATGGAGGAATAGACTTACAGAACCACTGTTCCCGCGGAGACCAGGAAAGCAGAAGAAGGCGCTGGGAGCACGCTCACCAATTTTATAGGAGAACTTTAGCCTGAGGCGAACACGCCCCCTAAGGGGTGGGACTTATCCCTACACACAGCAGTAGCTAAGCATTCACATGTGATCCAGAAGTTTCAGACAGAGTATGACTGGGTATGACCTGGGATTTTGAAATCTCAGAACCCATCCTCAGAGTATACCTCCTCCAACAAGGTCACTCCTCTTAACCCTTCCCAAACAATTCCACTAACTGGAAACAAACCATTCGAATATATAAACCTATGGTGGCCATTCTCATTCAAACCACAAGTTTATGTAGCCTAAGTTGGCCTCAAACTTGAACTCATATAGACAAGGATGCTGGATTCTTGATCCTTCTGGGACCACAGGTGTATACCACCATACCCAGACATCTTCCATATTTTTAATGTGAGTGTGTGTGTACGCATGCACGCACACACACACACACACACACACACACACACACACACACACACACAAGAGTTTACTTCTACCCTGTGCATGTAGGTGCCTATAGAAGCAATAGGGCATCAGATTGGGAACTGGAATGACAGTGGTTATGAACCACCTGATTTAGGTGTTGGGAACTGAACCTAGGTACCCCGTGAGAGCATTAAATAAACAATCTCTCTCTTCCCTTAAATATTCTTTTTTAAGGGGGTGGAGTTCCTAGAAAGGATTTCTCTGTATAACTTTAAAGCCTGTCTTGGAACTCGCTCTGTAGACCAGGCTGGTCTCAAACTCACAGAGATTCACTTGCCTCTGCCTTCCAAGTGCTGGGATTAAAGGCATGTGCCACCACTGCCTGGCCCAGCAAATATTCTTAATTGCATCTGTTAAGTCACTTTCTTTTTTCTATGTGCACACTCTCTTCTAAATTCTATATAGCACACTAGGCCTCTTTAGAGAGACTAAGAGGAATAAGTCCAAAATAAAGCAAGCAAATAAAAATCCCTCTCACCTCTCCTAATCATAATACTCACAAAACTACTTATGTAACCCCTACACTACAAGATCGTAATCTTGTACCTTACCCTTTTATGAACCTCATTTAATGCTTACAACCCTATGAGGTATTCTTGTCATTTACAGGTAAGAAACTGCCTCAAATGCAGAGAAATATTAGTACAGTTTCTGTCCCCTAATACACAGCTTAGATGTCTAAGCTCCTTCTGTGGTAGCCTTGCTTCTCTTAACCAATTCAAATATTTGAATATTCTATTGGGCCACATTCTATGGGGTTACTTCCACATTGTCATAGCCCCAACTACTATAGTGATATTTCATCTGTATTTTAATTAAATAAAGCTTGTCTGAAGATCAGAGAGCAAAACAGCCATCTTAGTCAGCCTTACTGACCAGGTAGTAACACCGGTTTGCCATAGAAACTGAATGTTGGTGGTGTATGCCTTTAATTCTAGCACGAGAGGAATATAAGGTGGGAGAAGACAACTCTCAGAGAGTCTCATTCTGCGTCTCATTCCTGGAGGCAGGCAGGATGGCCATGTTAGACTGAGATAGAGGTAAGAACCAATGGCTGATTGTTTTGATTTTCTGACTTTCAGGTTGAACCCCAATATCTGTTTCTAGGTTTTTATTAATCATGTTACATTTGAATATCACTACAACTACTGTGTAACACTTACCTTGTCAGCTTTCCATCACTGTGACAAAAATCATCGTAAAGGAGGAATTTTTATTCTGGCTCATAGTTTTAGATGTTTTGGTCCACGGTAGGCCAACTCTCTTATTTCTGGGCCTGTTGTTTAGTAGTATTCATTTAGTATATTTCCTACATACAGAGTAGAAATGAAGGCCCCACACACAAGGTGGAAATACCAGAGACAAAGGAAAAGTGAGAAGAACTAACCCACTGGGCCAAGGTTGCTGTGGAGCATTTCTGGGTCTTTGGTGAGCTTGCATGCCCAACACACAAGAACAAAGCAGCAAGGGCCACTAAGAAGCCAGCAAGCCAAGCAGACAAGTACCCTGAACTAAAGTTGGAAGCCAAAAGGGCAACAAAGAAAAGAGTTCCAGAAACACTTGGACGCTTGGTGGGGACAGGAAAACGTGCATAAAGAGTAAGTAAACCCAGAATGACAGCTCACAGGGAGGTCACAGTGTTCTCTCAGCATGTTCAACATTCTCTCTCCCAGGAAACTATCCACTCTAGAAAAGGCAGCATCGTTCAGAAAACCCACAGCTTTTCACATGACACTGGGAGACATAGCCAAAGAAACAAACATTCGAAGAAGAAAGCAGGCAATATTAGAACCACAAATACCTCCATGGTATTTTCTTTCAAATACCTGATTAACATTTTTTATTTTAAAATTCTATGAGCTAGCTGGGCGGTGGTGGCTCACGCCTCTAATCCCAGCACTCGGGAGACAGAGGCAGGTGGATCTCTGTGAGTTCGAGGCCAGCATGGTCTACAAGAGCTAGTGCCAGGAATGGAACCAAAACAGCTACAGAGAAACCCTGTCTCGAAAATAAAAAAAATAAAAAATTCCATGAGCTTTCGTTTATTTGCTTGTTTGTTTAGATTTTACCTCATTCTGCTGGGGGGAAAAAGCATCAGTTATCAGAGAAAGTCAGACAGTTGTTTGATGTCAAAGTTCTATCAAGGAATTGAGCTGGAATTAGGATTTGAGTGCCATCTGGGTCATTCTGCCACACTGCTTCTCAACCCAAGAACAGAGAATTTCAAGTCAGTCACGGTGAGGGACACTGCTCCGGATGTTCTTGTTCATTATCTGGGTACCCCAGACATTTCACCCTTCCACACTTTGCTCCAGGTCTCAAGAGGGTTCAATTTGATAAGCCGGATGAGAAGATGAAGAACTTCAACATGGAATTGAAATCTGTTTTGTAAAAGTATCAAACACTGTAACTAAACTTTAAGGACCTGCCGTTTTGGAATTCCTTTATGGCACCATTATTCCTGAAAAGGTTATCGAATGACTCTTCCCTTCTGGATCATATATGTATTAATACCATACTTTTTGTCGTGTACCTCAATCAAAACAGTGTATCAGAACAGACTGATCATAGTGTAAAAATCTAGAGATGTTCTGTTGAGCAACACAATAAAAAGATGTATAAAAATGCAAAGCAAGCTTAATTGTCTTACTACTTTGTTTTAGAAAATATAGCTTACTATAGCTTATTTTCTACTATTTGTTTTAGAAAATATAGCTTTTTACTCAAGCTATATTACTTATATACTTTAACATTCAAGTTATTATATAGTTATTTCAATGACTTAATATTTATAATTTCACCAATTTCAATTCCATTGTGCTAAATATCAATAAACAAGCGTCATACAAATAAAAACTTTCCATATTTTTTAAGTCCTCTGAGTACAAGTTTGAAAACACTGATCAACTGAATCAAAACATTCACTCTCCTGTTCTCAGAGGGTTTCTTTCATGCTTATTTGTACAGATGGAAATTAGCAAGCTATTTATAAACATTGTGTGAAAGATTAAAGGTTATATAGGATATTCAAACTGTGGCTATCAGCTCCCAAGATGACAGACACTCAAAACTATAACAATGAAAAGCAGACAAACGGGGTAGATCGGAGCCTCTTGGACTCCGGTGGCCGCAGGGAAATGGCCTCTTCTGTCAGCTTTGCTGGACTGTTTTACATCCTTGTCTGAAGTAGTCAGCGTTTAGGATTTTAGCCATGGTAGTAAATATAAGGCTGTACTTGTAACCTCTCTACTGGCATCTGAGATTGGACATGTTCTCATATTTTTATTTTTCATCACATTTCTCAGTTGCTGCAGTGTCTGCTGAGCTTTTTATAACTTTGTAACTGGACTGTTTGTTTTCATATTGAACTGCAAATGTTTTTCATATATTTTAGACTCGGGTCTTCTCAGACATGTGTTTTGCCAACATTTTCTCCTATCTGACTTGATTTTGTATTCTTTTAGGAACAACTTTGTTTAAAGTCCTTTTTAAGTGGGCTGGAAAGGTAGCTCAATGGTTAAGAGCACTGGCTGTTCTTTCAGAGGACCTGGGTTGGATCCCAGTACCCACCTGGAGGCCCACAATCATCCACAACTTCTGCGCCAGGGGATCCAGTGCCCTCTTCTGACCTCCACAGCCATCTGACACATATGTGGTACACAGACATATGTGTGAAAGAAAATCACTCATACACAGAAAATAAATAAATATTTTAATCAAAGATAAAGTATTTTTAAACAATATTTATGCATAAAATATTTATGTAAAAGTAAAGCAATAAACTATTTTTTCCATATCTTTCTCTGGATGCTTTATCAATTTGCCTTTTTGTTCATTTATTTCTCTATCAAGATCTTCTATTTATTGCTGGTAGGAAAGTTGAATGGTGCTGCCACTTTGAAAAAGAGTTGGAATTTTTTTTTTCAAGCCAAATATTATCTTAGCATGAGATTCAGGAGTCACATTTTGGCATCGTATATTTTTTTCTGGTTGAGGAAACATGCCAAAGTGTGTGGTAATCGAAACTAGAGGATGCGAGGATATGAAAATCTGATATTATTTTTTTCCTCAATTCTTCTGTAAATCTAAAACTGTTTTAGTGAGTTAGGTTTACTAATTGAAATAAAAGGTATTAACCATATAAGAATGACTGGTCATATGACCTCATTAAAATTCAGATGTTCTACCTATCAAAAGTTATTGAGAACAAACATTAGGACCAGAGAGATGGCTCACAGGTGGAAGTGGTTGACACTGTCTGCAACCGGGATCTGCCCTAGAATCCTTATGGTGAAAGAAGAGAAGTGTCTCCAGAAAGGTGTCTTCTGACTTCCACGTGAGCATACACACAAAATAAATAAATGCAATCAAAATTTTAAGGGAACAAATCAAAATGTAAAGTGGGAAAAGGCAGTAGACATGTTTAAGTGGCAGAAAAAATTCAACCGTAGACTTCTGTCTTAGTCACAGTTCTAGTGCCATGAAGAGACACCAGGACCATGGCAATTCTTTCAAGAAGTATTTAACTGGAGTCTTGTTTACAATCTCAGAGACTTAGTCCGTCATCATCATGGCATGGAGCAAGGAGGCAGACGTGGTACTGGGAAGTAGTTGAGAGCTTTGTTCTAACCCACGGGCAGAGAGACAGAGAGAAGGGTCTGGTGTGAGCCCACCTGCAGTGACACACCTCCTCCAACAAGGCCACAACACCTAATCCTACTAATCCTATCAAACAGTTCCACTCCTAGATGACTATTCAAATATATGAGCCTATGTGGGCCACTTTTATTCAAAACACCCCAACTCTCATTTTGTAAGTTAATAGGAAGGACAGACTTCTTATTTGAAGAGGTTTATTACAAAAGAGACTATCCAATCCAAATGGCCAAGAAACATTAAATAAATAAGTAAATAAATGTTCACAATCATTAGTTACCAGAAAATGCTAGTTCAAAACAAAATAGGTCATCTTTACACACACTCTAGAATGGTTACCTCTGAAAGCATTGAAAATATCAAATGTTAGTAAGAAACACAGCAACAGAAGCCGTATAATATGAGTGGAAATATAAATTGATAAAGTCATAGTTTTATAACCAGATATGAATAAATGCACATTCACTACAGATAGGACACAGCTCAACAAATCATGGAAATTATTCTACCCAAGTCTATCTCAGTGAAACAGTGAATTTATTGAGGTCATTTATAGGCACATCAGTGAATATATAATTAGGTTATTTACAGGAGAATGGGTAACTCAAAGGCAACATTATCCAAAATCCCAATATGAATGATAAATAAAGAAAGCTACATCCGTGAAGCTCCCATTGAAATGTCTGTCCTTTCAATGTTACTACTTATATGACCGTGGGAAGAGGTATTGTGAATCCTGTAAATTTCATAAGCTTCCTGAGCCTTGTAAATTTCACTTATTTCCCAGTCTTATAAACCTTTCCCTCCCCCCAAGGAAGAAATATTTCAATTAGCTATATAATATCATTTTGGAAATCTTTTTCTTGATCTGTAGCTAAGCAATTCAACCCATTTGGGTAAATCCAACAGAAATGCATAAGTATGTATACAACAGTTAAAATGATAGTCTTAGCATTTTTTTTTTTTTTTTTTTGGTTTTTCGAGACAGGGTTTCTCTGTAGCTTTGGAGCCTATCCTGGAACTCCCTTTGTAGACCAGGCTGGCCTCGAACTCACAGAGATCCGCCTGCCTCTGCCTCCCGAGTGCTGGGATTAAAGGCGTGCGCCACCAACGCCCAGCTTAGCATATTTTTAATATCCACAAAGTAGAAACAACCCATAAGTTAATAAGCAGAAGGATAAAGTGTAATGTATTTATGAAATGGATCACCATACAGCAAAAATAAGAATGATTTCTATATGTAGCAAGAAATGTGAATATCTCAAAGATACAGCACTTAGCCAAAAAAAATCAACTAATTTCACTTATATAAAATTCACAAACAGGAAATTCTCATTTATGGCAAGAGAAGGAAAACAAGTTTTGGGTTGTTTTATGTCTGGGGAAGGAGTTTAACAATCAGCAAGAGGACCCAGAGTGGCCACTCTTCCCCTAGCTTGTACCGTGTGTGTGGCTAATCAGTGATAGGAAAAACTTGTGTTTTAGAGACTTACAGAATCTAAAAACACCTCTGGTGACTAAGTAAAGGAAGGTGTGCATCATCCTTCCTTTACAGGAAAAGCACCCACGGGCCTGGGCACCCTAGCTAGGCTCTCCAGCAAGAACTTTGGACACAATGTAGATGGAGACTGCTTGTTCGTTTCCTGGCTGCCCAGACCCAAATAATAACGCAGACGCTATATTAACTAAAACACTGTTTGGCCAATAGCTTGGGCTTATTTATTTCTAGCTAACGCTTACATCTTAAATTAACCCGTTTCTATTCATCTGTGTATCACCACAAGGCTGTGGCCTACCGGTAAGGTTCTGGCTGGCTACTAGTGTCCTTCTCTTCGGCAGCTACAGGGTGTCTCCTCGATTCTGCCATTGGCGGAAACAGCTTCTTTAATAACCAATGGTAATAAAACATATTCATAGGTATGATGAGGGGAATCCCACATCATCTCCTGTTTTCTTTCTAAATTAAAAGGAAGGTTTTAACTTCAACATAGTTATATATTACAAAACAGGTATCAAGCAAGAATAACAGTTACAATATTTATAGCCACTTTATATTTTATCATAACTAAGGAAAACTATATAACTATTCTTCAACTCCATCAAAGACTCCAGAAGGGTATATAATATTACCTAAGTTAACAAGAAATGCATTGTAAGTAACTTCCAAAACTCTAGAAATAACAGAGACATCTCATTGCCTGGACAGTCACCCAAAGTTCTGTAACATGGGGGCATCCATCTTCAGCCTACAAGCCCATAGAATCTGACAGATTTTTTCATGAAGCCAAAAATTTAAATACTGGTAGTTTGTCAGTCACTGAAGAATGTCTGGCAGATTCTTTCATGAAGCAGAAACCCTGAAGAACTCTCTTACCTTTAGGCAAGTTCATCAGTCATTTTTCTATAGGTCCTGCATGTCTAGTTCATACAACATACCATTAAGCAGTATAGACAAGAGTGGTTTCTTGCCCAAATGGCTAACAAACTCCATAAGGAGCCTCTTTGATGCCCATCATCCTCTTGAAGTAGATTGTGTTGCCAGAAGCAGACATGTCTCACTGTTGAGAAAAGACTAAATTCTTAAAACCATATTCTGTAGGTTTTTTAAAAGACTTGAAAGAATACCTATACATCTAAAATATATCTCTATACATCTAGAAAACCTAACTGTTATGATTACAAGATAGACTATTATAAATGTCCACCTATTAATCTGCAATTTTAATTATACATTACACTTTTAAATGAGCTGTCTAAACACAATACCTTAAACAAGAAGAGAAATACATATTAGAACATTGACCTTAAGTTTGGATCAATAGACCAAGATCTATACCAATCCAAAATATTCATCTCTATATCATATCTTTCTCATTTTTTTTAAGAAATTGACTGTGACCATTATTATAACCAACCCTTTTAAAATAAAAATAAACATTTATAAGCAATCATTTTGGGAATTTGGGTGTAGTTTTCTCTAAACTGCTTCCTGCTTTTTGTTTTAGGTTCACAGAGACCTTTCAAGGGTCTTATTCCATTAAGTCACATGAGCCTGGAGGGAACCCACAGGTTCTCATCTTCTGTGGAAACAAAAGCAACATATCCTTAGACACAAATTTTGAAGTCAAGATACCTTATGTTGGTTTAACTTAGCAGTCCCCCGCAACTCTCTGCAGTCAAAAAGTTCAAAGAAAACACAATAATCTACATAATCCAGACCCTGTGTATATTCCATCTTTACGTGGCTTATTTTTCTTTACTTCTTTAATCTATGACTGCACTCTTTTATATGACTTTTACTGTCTCTTTAAAGACTTGTTTTATCTATATTTTTTTTCTTCTCTCTCCCAAACCTACTTAAATTTTTTAACACATTGTGTCTCATTTAGAGGTCTTTTATGTCTGAATCCGTACTATTGTGTATCTGAAATCTTTTTTTTTTTTTCGGACAAGTAACATTTTAAAATGGTAAGCAGTGTAGTCGCGGCAGCCCTGGATGCTGGCTCCACCTCTCTTGGACTTTTTATATGGTGGAGGTGCGTTTACCACCAGCTCTTGGAATGCTGGGTGGGTGGGAGCCATGCTCACCACCTCAACTCTAGGAAGCATTGTGCAGCATGTAAACTCTTTTTGTCTAAGTAAAAGCTAAATCTGCCATATAGCATGCTTCACAGCCTGGAAGTGTCTCTGTGTATGGCAGTGGGAATCAGCCATGCTTTCCTGTCTGTACACACCTAGCAGACCTGATCTAGCTGCTTACTCAGGCAGGGGTGCTGAGTAGTAGGCATGCTCTCAGCTACTTTCTTCCTAACCCTGAGCAGACATACAAGTACTTGGACCCAAAGTTTGTGGCTAGCCATGCAGGTTAGCCCCAAATGTATGGATGCCATTTTGTAGCTGGCAACCTTGGACATCTAGATTCCTAAAGAAGAAAAGCTATCTAGATAAGCTATCTAGAAAGAATCACCAAACAAAGAGAAATCTGACTTATAGTACCAATATCCTCTGTAGGTAAAATTTTACTACCGAACATATATACATATATATATATATAAACTTATATATATATTATAAATTTAATTATATATCAGTATAATAAAAGTTGTGACTCACTTAAAAATCAAAGTTGGCTTTGGAGTTTGACAATGGCTGCCCTTCTCTAAATCTAAGCAAGTTGTTAAAAAAAAAATTCAGAGTTTCTGTTTCATATCAGGAGTCATATGGTATGGGACAGAAAGAAGAAAGAATTTAGGAAAAATTTTACTTTTCCCTATACCTATTTTTGTCTCTGTGGTACTCTTTGAATATATATCTATGTGAATAATGTTTCGGTTTTTGACATTGAACAATAAATTTTCCTGTGATAATCTTTGAAGTTTCCAAGAAGATGGGGCCCTACAATAATGATTCCACCTGGTTTCTATGATGTCATGATGCTGGTAACCCCACTTCAAGATTGTTTTTGGGTTATAAGCTGTTTAAGATGATTCCGACGTGACTAGCTAAGATGGTGCACCTTCTTACACCATGCTGGCCAGAACTTCAAAAAACCATGCCAACTACTCAGGGACCATTTGCGATTATACCAGATAGAAATCTTGAAACTTAACTATCATTTTACTTTTACAGGATCCCATAAAACAACAAAGCTGGAAGTAATTCTAGAAGATGATGTCCTCTCTACCAACAAAGTTTGTTCTCAGGGTTAGGGGCATTTATTATGGGTTGATTATAAGTGGTATAGGGTTGGGGTGGAAATTAAGTAGGCTCAGGGATCTTTTTGGGAAAAAAATGATTAGATGGATAATAGGTAGATTAGTGTGAGCTTACTCACACTAATAATAATAGTGAGTAATAGTGAGAAACTTGTGAGCTATTCTTTGTAGACAATTTACAATGTTATAGATTCTTGCATATTGATACAAATTCAAATTATATTTGTTATATTGAATATGCTCCTATGTCTGTTTACAATATTTGTACACCTATGCAAAGTTATTTTGTCATATTATATGCATACATGTTTCTACCTCTACTTAAGATATTTTGTATATTGATGAAATTTTAGGATAGATTTATCATATTGCACTATACATGTCTACCTCTAATCAAGATACTTATACATAGTTTACATTTGGAGGTCATTGTCCTCATTTGCTGCACAGTTGTTTAAATAAATTAAATATTAATTTATTATGAAGCCTTAGTCTTTAAGCTATATAGGTATTAAAAATTATAGGTCAATAGTCATCCTTGCTTGTCATACATATAGTTAGACAAATCAGGTTCTTTATATGCATACAGATTGTATTTCATATAGGTAGGTAATCTTCAACCACTTAAAAAAACTATAGAATATGACATTTAAATAACTTAGGGTTCTGTTGACATGAGATACAAGTGCTCCTGGCAGCACTAATCTATTCCCGAGAGAATGTTGGGCACCAAAGGCACTCCACTTAGAGTTTGTTTTCATATTGCCAAAATGGGCCTTTGGGCAAAGAACTACCCCTGTCTCAACCACTGACAAAATGCACAGTGTTCAGATTGGACAAGCAGGATACAAGAAAGAAGACTGGCAAACCTTGCCAAGACAGGGTAAGACAGCTTTGAAAATTTTTCTGCCTCTGAAAATGGTTTGTCAGTTACTCTAGGTCTTAGCCAAAGTTGGTTGCTCAAATATGACAAATGATATTTTGGGTGATTGCCCAGGTTGCCAGTTGTCTTTGTCATTTATTGTACCTTTTGGAAGTTGCTTGATTGTACTTCCTGTTTATTCAAGTAATAATATTTTCCTTCTCAGGTCTTTGATAGGGTTAAAGACTAGATAGTCAGAGTTACTTTCCTCTCAAGACTTAGACTCTTTAAGATAGGATAACTATTGAAACATTTAGCATATACTTCTTGCTTGATATTGTTTATGCTGATTATAATTCTAATTTTTATACTTGATATTTGTTTTTATCATATATAGTATTGTATTGGGTTTGGAACACTTTTATTTATACAAAAGGGGGAGGTGCTGTGGGAACTCCTTCAGCCAATGGCCTTTGAGAGGTTGGCCCACTTTGGGTGTGGTCTCGGGTACTATAGACATAGGCCTGCATAAGCCCCTTGGCAGCTGGATTCGGTTCCAGTTTCCCACTCACACAGAGGACTGCTGATTACTACTTTTTCTGTGAGTTTACCCCTAAATAAATAAATGTTTATTATATTCCATTCTAGGCTTGTGTGGAACTATTTTAAATAACAACAAGCAGGACCCTCCTTCGATGTTCAGTTTAATTCCTTATCTCAACACACTATCTCTCAACATGATTGGGCCTATTGTGAATTGAAAAGTCAACCTTAATTCTTTAGAGGAAGTAGCAACACACTTGGAGACATTCACTGGCCTTTGTGATGCTGGCAATATTCACTGTCACCCCTTGGGTAAGTAGCAGTAAACCTAAGATTGTATCCTTCACTAAACATATGTGTATTTACTAGTCTTATGTCACCTTGACACACAAACTAGAATTATCTGCAAGGAGAGAACCTTAATTGAGAAAATATTTCTATAAGATCTGGTTGTGTTCAATGCAATGCCCATCAAAATCCAAGCAAAATTTTTCAAAGACCTCGAAAGAACAGTATTCAACTTCATTTGGAAAAGCAAAAAACCCTAGGATAGCCAAAACAATCCTGTGCAATAAAAGAATTGCTGGAGGCATCGCAATCCCTGACTTCAAATATACTACAGAGCTACAGTACTGAAAACAGCCTGCTATTGGCATAAGAATATACAGGAAGACCAAGAGAACCGAATAGAAGACCCAGATATCAATCCACACATTGTTGAACACCTCATCTTTGATAAAGAATCAAAAAATATCAAATGGAAAAAGAAAGCATGTTCAACAAATGGTGCTGGCAAAACTGGATATCAACATGTAGAAAAATGAAAATAGAACCATATCTAGCACCATGGACAAAACTCCAGTCCAAAAGAATAAAGCCAGCCATACCGAACCTTATAGAAGAGAAAGTGGGAAGTACACTTGAACGCATTGGCACAGGGAACCACTTCCTAAATATAACCCCAGCAGCACAGACACTGAGAGTAACAATTAATAAATGGGACCTCCTGAAACTGAAAAGCTTCTGTAAAGCAAAGGACACAATCAACAAGACAAAATGAAAGCCTACAGAATGGGAAAAGAGCTTCACTAACTTCACATCAGACAAAGGTTTGATCTCCAAAATATACAAAGAACTCAAGAAATTGGACACCAAAACATCACATATTCCAACAAAAAAAATGGAGTACAGACCTAAACACAGAACTCTCAACAGAGGAATCTAAAATGGCTGAAAGACAGTTAAGGAAATGTTCAACATCCTTCATCATCAGAGAAATGCAAGTCAGAAAAACTCTGAGATTCCATCTTACACCTGTAAGAATGGCCAAGATCAACATCACTGATGACAACTTATGCTGGAGAGGTTGTGGGGAAAAGGGAACATTTCTGCATTGCTGGTAGGAATGCAAGCTGGTACAACCACTTTGGATGTCAGTGTGGAGATTTCTCAGAAAGTTAGAAAACAACCTTCCTCAAGATCCAGCAATACCACTTTTGGGTATATATCCACAGGATGCTCAATCGTGTCAAAAGGATATGTGTTCAACTATGTTCATAGCAGCTTTGTTTGTCATAGCCAGAACCTGGAAACAACCTAAATGCCCCTTGACCAAAGAATGGATAAGGAAAATGTGTTACAGCAGAAAAAAAAAAATGACAGCTTGAATTTTGCAGGAAAATGAATGGAGCTAGAAAACATTATTTTGAATGAGGTATTTCAGACACAGAAAGACAATTATCACATGAACTCACTCATAGGTGGTTTTTAAACATAAAGCAAAGAAAGCCAGCCTACAAACCACAATCCCAAAGAACTTAGATAACAATGAGGACCCCAAGAGAGACTTACATAGATCTAATCTACATGGGAAGTAGAAAAAGGCAAGATCTCCTGAGTAAATTGGGAGCATGGGGACCTTGGGGGAGATTTGAAGGGGGAGGGGGAGGTAGGGAGGGGAGCAGATAAAAATGTAGAGCTCAATAAAAATCAATAAAAAAATAAAATATTTTTTAAAAAAACATACTTGAATATTGAGGCTAAGATATGATGATTTCTAATTTCCTAGATGCCAAACTATCAATTCCTTATCTCTGGACGAATTGAGAGGCTCTCATGATGTCAAGATTTACTCTCCTAGGTTCAAACATAGGTGGGGTATGGGTAGATGAAGGGGTGGACAAATGCTTAAACAAATGAAGGATACAGAAAAAAGCTATCCTACAGTCCAGCAATCCAAGCCAAAAACCAGCCCGGTCTTGCTGTAACTTCTGCAGTCGGCAGCAGCAGCAGCAGCAGCAGCAGCAGCAGCAGCAGCAGCAGCAGCAGCAGCACAGTTCTGCTCAGCTGTCACTGCACCAGTTCTAGCAAGGGCATGAGTCAGCCTCTGAGATGGAAAGTGCAGTATATACACACTTACAGAATCACAGTCTGAGTGACAGGAAGGTATCAGAACCTACTTGCCTTGCTTCCAACACTTCAATGTTCAAGAAGTATACTAGGCTGCCTCCAAGCTCAAAAGGCAACCAGCTTACTATTTTAAGGATCAAATGAGTCTAACACCAAGCAAGCTCAACAATGGCACTGGGTTTTGATCCTACTGCATGTATTGGCTTTGTGGGAGCCTAGGCAGTTTGGATGCTCACCTTATTAGATCGGGATGAAGGTGGGTGGTCCTTGGACTTCCCACAGGGCAGGGAACCCTGATTGCTCTTTGGGCTGACGAGGGAGGGGGACTTGATCGGGGGAGGCGGTGGCGGGGAAGAGACAAAAATCTTTAATAAATAAATAAAAAAAAACCTCAGAAAGTTTCAAGAACTTTTTGCTTGAATGATCTGGAGAAGAATCATGTGACAGACTGGGCTCTGAACATGATGGAGTGCTTTAATGAAGTCAGGCAGACGAGACTTTCCGGGACAGCTCATCCAGAAGTCGTAACTGTGCCATGTGGGGCCTGTGGCAGGTTGCGTGCTGACTCAGAAGAGTAAGGAAGGGGCACTTCTGAATCACCATGACCACATCCTGCCCCTCCCTCAGTTGTTCCCTAGAAACTGTCTGTCATCTTCTGGGTGAGTTCTCAGGTATGCTCCCTGAAGCAAATGCCTGTGAACCAAGGTCCAACCTCCAGGAACATCGTGTGCCATTTCTTTCAGTGGGATACATGTGTGAAGTTCGCTGTGAGAGAGTGTGAAACGGATGTCTGCGCACCCAGACTTGGAGATAGATTTGGGGGTATTTTTTCATATTATGTTTTGCTGGGGTTCAAAACTAGTACTATCTCCACTTAGATAAACTCTTGAAAGACGGCTTTAGCTGATTTTAGGTCAGAAAGAAAATCACTGAACGCTACCAACCCAATAACGACTTGGGAGGAATGAGTTCTTCCTGAGAATTGGAAGACACATATTCATTACTGTTCATTCCTGACGGAGTCTAAGCACGCATGTCACCCTCATCTGACTCATCAGAGAGGAATGTGTGGCAGGCAACTCAAAATCCTCCAGTCGCCTCCAGATCCAGAATAAGAGGAAAGGGTAAGAACTTTTTTTCTTGGCAATAGGCAATTTTATAAAACTAGTTCTTGTTGAGTGGGGATTAGGATTTGTACTTAGTATATGTAAAATTTGAAATTCAGACAAGCTTAAATATTGTTTCAAAGGCAATAAGTGATTTACAAAGTTTGTTTTGAGCTAATAAAATACTCTCAACTTTTAAAAGAAGAAGTAAGAGGAGATTTATATGTGATGTGACAATATTTACAGAAAATCCTAAATACTCTAGTATAGACTAAAATTACTTTGGCTGTTCCAGGTATTTTAAGGATCTATTCAAGATTTTTTTTCTGTTTTGAGAAAGTCATTGGCATTTTGATGGGATCACCTTCTGTCAGGGGTTCGCTGAACAGCATGGACATCTCAGCAGCATAAAATCTTCTAATTTATTAAAACAGGTATCTTCAAATCCATCAACATGAGTGTGTTTCCATTTAACTGTATTTTAATCTAGCGATTTTCCTCGGTGTCACATACCTTTCAGCTAACTGGCATTATGCTCCTAATCTCTTTGCTGGATGGCTAACCGCTAATGCCTACCAATGCCAGTGATTTTGACGTATTGATCATCTATCCTACAACTTTTCTAGTAAACTTACTTATTTGTTATAACAATATTTTGGTAGAGTCTTGAAGATTTTTTGTAATTATAATTATGTTGTCAGTAGAGACAATTTTACTTCTTCCTTTTCTGTTAGGGTGCTTTTGACTTCCTTTCTCTTGCCAAACTGCCCTGGCAAATGTTTACTGTGAAAATAATTCCTCGGAGCAGGAACTCTTGTCTCTTTTCTATTCTTCATTGAGCTTTCAGCACTGGGCACCACACCGGCTGTGAGCCTGGGCATGCATAGTCTTTCCCAGGTTGAGGTCCAGTCCTTCTGGGCCTACTTTGTTCAGCTTTAATCACAAAAGGACCTTGAATTTGGTTACTTTTTCTTGCATCTAATGACATGACCCTAAAATGTTCTGGTTTGAATCCAAAATATCCTTCACGGGACTTTGAAGGTTTGGTCTGCAAATGGTCTTATTTTGAAATGCTGTGCAAACGCTGGGAGGTAAAGACCTAGCTGGAGGAAGCAGGTCACCAGAGGGAGATCCTTGGGGATACAAGACCTCTGTTACTTCTGGTCTCATCTTGCTTCCTGACAGGCTGGACCATGAACAGTTCCTGCACCATCTGCTGCCACCACTACATTATTCTCCAGTTCGTAGTGCCAAGCAACTGTGGACTAACACTTATGAAACCATGAACCAGAATAAACTTTTCTTCCTTGTTTCTGTCAGGCATTTTTGTGAGAGCAATGCAGATGAAGCTAATACATGTGACATGTGTGTCCTTCATACTATAAGTGAGAAGCATTACAGCTGAACTATCCTGTGTCTGCCATTCCAGCCTTTTATTTTATGTGCTGTTTTAGTTAGGTTTTTACTGCTGTGAAGAGACACCATCACCACAGCAACTCTTATAAAGAAAACATTTAATTGAGGTGGCTTCCTTACAGTTTCAGAGGTTCAGTCCGTTATTATCCTGACGGGGAGCATGGTGGCATGCAGGCAGATGTGGTGCTGGGGCTGAGTGTGTGACATCTTGCAGGCAACAGAAGTTAACTGACTGTCACACTCAGGAAGGCTTGAGCAAAACAGACCTCAAAGCTTGCCCCCACAGTGACACTCTTCCTCTGACAAGGCCACACCTCCCAATTAGTGCTCCTCCCTTTCAGGGCCAATTTCTTTCTAACACCACATATGGGTACTAGAGATCTGAGACCAGATCATTACACCTACAGGGCAAGCACTTCACCAACCGAGCCATTCTCCACTCCCACTTCTGATTTTATCTCTTCTTGGCTAAGAAAGCGTTGGGTTTGTGTGCTGGTTAGTTGTTAGTTTTTCTCAACTTGACCCAAACATGGACACACCTGGGAAGAAAGAGTGTCAACTGAAGAATCCCCTATATCAAAATGGCCTGTGGTTATGTTTGTGGGGCATTTTCTTGGTTTCTGGTTGATGTGGGAAGACCGAGCCCTAAGGGTTGTCCCATCTCTGAGTAGGTGGGCCTGGGCAGTATAAGAAAGGCAGATGAGCAAGTCAGGAGAGGCAAGACAGTGATCAGTGTTCCTCTATGCTCTGTTTCCTGCTCTGGCTTCCCCCAGCGATGGACTAGAACCTGTAAACTAAAACTGACACCTTCCTCCCCTAAGTAGATTTTGATCAGTGTTTTAGCACAGCAATAAAAACCAAACTAGAACAGTTAGCCAACTGTTGGAGGCTGGGGACCCCCAGACCCTGAATTTCCTGTAAACAACTTGCTTGCAGCTGCTCTGAGCAAAACAACTTGTTTTCCTGTGTTTAGAGGGTATTTCTGGTGGGTTTGGCTGGGGCATGGCTATTAGTTAAGGATTCCTATATAAGCTGCCCTGGAACACAATAAAGGGGGTATTCTTGGGGAATTCAAGGATTCCCATCTCTCCTCTCTCTCTGTCTGTCTCTCTGTCTCTGTCTCTGTCTCTGTCTCTGTCTCTCTCTCTCTCTCTCTCTCTCTCTCTCTGTGTGTGTGTGTGTGGTGTGTGTGTGTGTGTGTGTGTGTGTGTGTGTGTCAATCTCTAGGCCCTTGCCAGGCTCACAACTGGTTACATAATGCAGGTCGTGTGTTACAGGCATAGTACCGTAGTACACATAGTACAGGCCCTACTATGTAGTACATGTAGTATTATAGAACTACAGTCAACCTTGTCTCTTTTCAAAAAAATTTTGATATTTTTCTCCATTCTATTTAATACTCTTATTTCTGTTCTGATCTTTGCTATTTTTCTTCTGCTTACCCTATTGGGTTTTGTTTGATACTTTTCTACTTTCTTGAAAGATAAGGCTACTTGAGTTGTTCTTTTTAATAAGCGTTTACTGCTATTAACTTCCCTCATGAATTTCACATGATGTGTTTCCATTTCTGTTTGTCTCAGGACATTTCTGATTTCCCTTTCGACATCTTCTTTGACTTTTATGTTCACAAAGCATACTGCATAATCTCCATGTATTATGAATTTTCTGATAGCCTTCCTATTGCTTTCCAGCTTAATACCATTGTGACAGGGAATGATACTTAACATGACGCGGGCCTCTTAAATGTCTGTCCCTGAGAATGGACTGTGCTTGTGTACTCTGCTATAATATAGGGTGTTTTCTGTGTCCCCCAGTTTTACTCACTCTTAAACCTGGTTCCAACCCAGTGCTCCTGTCTTAACTTCACCTGAACTGAATGACATGATCCTGTTGACAGTGAGACACTGAGGTCCCCCAACTGTTGTATCACAAGCTACATCTCGAGATCATGTCATATTCTTTTTATGTCTAGCTGTGTCTATGTTGGATATATGTTTAATTTTAATAGCTTCTTGATAATTCACATTATTATTGCATAAGGACTTTATTTTTTATAGTTTTTTATGTGCATGTGTGTGCACCTGTTTAAGTGTATGCTGTGTGTGCAGCTTCCTGCAGAGGCCAGACAGTGTCAGGCTCCATCAAAAGAGCATTACAGGTGGTTGTGAATCATCTTATGTGGGTGCTGAGAACTGAACCCCATCTTCTAGAACAGCAAGTGCTCCTAACAGCTGACCCATCTTTCCAGCCCCGTTTTTACAGCCTTTGACTTAGAGCCCATTTAATATAAACATGGCTACAATTCTCTCCACCCTCCTTCTCCCTATTTGCACTTTAATGCTTGGAATACCTTTGCTCTCTTCACTCTCCACGCATACATGTCTTTGGAGACCATTATTTGGTTTTATTTCCTTCCTTAGGTGTTATAATTCCATGACCCTGAAATCTGTCTTGTAAAGGTGCTTGGGCATTTCAGGAGGGAGAACCTGTTTCTAGGCTTTACTGATATTTTTGCAGGGATGGGTCTTAGCTGGGGTCACCCTTGTGGATTCCTGGGAATTTCTCTAGAGCCTGGTTTCTGCTAACTCTATAAAGGCTACCTCAATCAAGATATCTCTTTCCTTGCTCTCATCTTTGTCCTTCCTCCATCTTGGCTATCCCATTCCCTCTTCAACCCTCCCCTTTTCCCCTCCCCTTCCCCTTCTACCCTCCCCTCTCCCTCTACCCCTATGCTCCCAATTTTGTCAGGCAAGATTGTCTGTTTTGAATTTTCAAGTGGATCTATATATGTTTTTCTTTAGGTTCACCTTATTACTTAGCTTCTCTAGGATCATGAACTATAGGTTCAATGTCCTTTTTTTATAGATAGTATCCATTTATAGATAGTATTCATCTTTCTTGGGTCAGAGCTACTTCATTCATTCAGGATAGTGTTTTCTAATTCCATCCATTTGCATGCAAAATTCAAGATGTCATTATTTTTTACCCCTGAATAGTACTCTAGAAAATGTATAAATGTGTCACATTTCCTTTATCTATCCTTACGTTGAGGGGCATCTAGATTGTTTCCAGGTTCTGGCTATTACAAATAATGGTACTATGAACATAGTTGAATAAATGCTTTTGTAGTATGATTGAGCATCTTTTGGGTATATTCCCAAGAGAGGTATTGCTGGATCCTGGGGTAGGTTGATTCCCAATTTTCTGAGAAACTGCCATACTGATTTCCAAAGTGGTTGTACAAGTTTGCATTCCCAGTAGCAATGGATGAGTGTTCCCCTTACTTCACATCCTCTCCAGCATAAGTTATCATTGGTGTTTTTGGTCTTAGCCATTCTGACAGGTGTAAGATGGTAGCTCAGAGTTATTTTGATTTGCATTTTCCCTGATAGCTAAGGAAGTTAAACATGTCCTTAAGTATCTTTTGGCCATTTGAGATTCTTCTGTTGAGAATTCTCTGTTTAATTCAGTACTGCATTTTTAATTGGGTTATTTAGAATTTTAATGTCTAATTTCTCGAGTTCTTTATATATTTTGGAGATCAGTCATTTGTCTGATATGGGGTTGGTGAAGATTTTTATCCATTCAGTAGGGGTCTATACTGTTTCTATTTAGCCTGAGTTTCCAGATGGCCAGCTGGTTGTGACAGGGAATACTTACTATCAAGTTCTCTAACTGGATCTGACCTTTGCTCTGCCATCAAATGGAATGAATGGCTGGGCTATGCTCTCTAGTGAGACCATGGCTGGACTACAGTTAGACAGAATTGGTACCTAGGCACTGTAATTATTGCCATTCACTCAGGATCGCAGACTGGATTCTCTACCACGCAGTACAATTAGCATTCTGTAGGCTGCCAAGTAGGGTCTGAGCTTAGGCAGAACCACGGCATGGAATGGATGAATCCAGAGTCTATGCTACATAAAAATGCATGGTTGAGGCTTGTCTCCTCACCTGGGTGGACTCCAGACCTTCTATCTGGGTTTCTGCAAGTGAAGAGTATGGCTTTGTGGGTGGGCTGTGCTGTTGGCTGGTTTCTCAGCACCGGTGTTGACAGGAGCACAGAGCTGCCTCTGTGTTTCTTGGGTTCTCCCCTTCCTTCTGCCCGACTCTGGAAGCCTCACTGTTTTATTGTTTGGCTAGTACTGGAGAAGGAAAGAGAGAAGAAATTTGGTTTAGGTAAAGAGTTGAAAATACTTTAGTGCAAAAAGTTATAATCAACTATCTAAATTACTCCTAGAAAGAGGGGATGGGAAAAGAGAGAGGATTGCCAAGGGAAGCGTAGGCAGATCTTCAAGGTCAGCATTGTGTCCAAGTGATTGACAGTTTTTTCTTGTTAAGGCAGAGGGATGGCTTTGGAATGCACTTCCTAGTAGAATCTTGAAATGCTAAGGAAGTTAGTAGTTGTCTTCTGGGCTTATCTTTAAGTAAAAACTGTAGGTTCCCACCTCTTTGTGCCAGAGAAGTGGGAGGTTGAGGCAGAGAGGGGACTATGTAATCTGAGACATCCTTTTTACCCTTCGTGGGAGTCTTTGCTTTAAATGATTTTAAGTTGTCTGGGTCATTCGGGTTTCTCAGATTTGTTCTCAAGATTGGGGTTTTCTCTACAGTTTTCTTGTCCATGAGAACTTGATGGAATTCACACTTCTCACAGTGGGAAAGAGGGAGGTATGGAACCCCTATTCTGCTATCTTCCTGATGTTGCTCCCTCCAACTGTCTCCATATAAATTTAAAATTCCCGACAGTCTGCTAACATCAAATTAAGCTAACATAACACCATTCCATATAACCAAAACTTATGACTACCTCCAGAGCACCTGAGAAGACTAATAAATGAAAGAAAATGACGCATAAAAGCCGGGGGTGGGATGCTGGTTTGAACAGAGGTACCAAACAAGCCGAACACTAAACTAGAACCTGCAGTTTCTGAATTGCAGCATGATCTAGGAACTAAACACAGCTTCTCTTCACTGACCACTGGAAAGACAAGTCAATAGTGGGTACTCTGTACCTATTATGTGTCACACACTATGCTACAGATTAAACCTAAGGCAAAGTCTACTTCTAAAGAGTCTAGCTTAAAGGGCCACCAATCACACAAATGCTACAGCAGACTTACAGAATATGTGCTATGAGGCACATATGAGCCGGCTCTTTTAGTGATGCTGAGAAAGCTTCCTAAGGCTTGAATTCAGGCTTTCATGTGCATGAGGCAAGTGTTCTACCATAAACCTACATCCTCAGGCCCACAAAGATGATGGTCCATCAGGGGCCAGCAGAAGGAGCAGAAATGCCTGCACAGTCCTCTAGGTGGATTTTTTGTTGTTTGTTTGAGCTTGTTTTTCTTTTTTTTCCTACTCATGTAAAATACTTATTACACTATGGTGCACATTATGGTGATGTTTATATATATATCCTTATCTAAAAACAAAGCAGAATCAAATCAATGCAAAAAAAAAGGGCACTAAATATTCTGAAAGCTGCCCAGAAAATAGCAGACATAAGTATGTAGTTTGAAACATTTGTGGACATACTTTATCCTGTACTTCGAACAAGAACATAAAATATTAAGAAAATAATCGGTTGTTGGCCCTGTTATATTTGGTAATAGCTGGAATTACTTTATTTTTGCTTTATTTTCTACCAAGCAACAGAAACTGAACAAAAGATTAGGCTGATCCACAAAAGTGTGTGATCGTAGAGAAGGATCCGTCGTCATCTAGGCTTCCTGGTCAAGATGCTCTACTGCAGGCTAAAATGTTTCTTTTCGCAACATAATTCAGAAAAATTTCTACAGCTTTCACTGGTAATGTGTCTTCAGTTATCCTTGGTCTTAGATCTCATCCATCATGCAAAACACAGTACGTTAATGTGCAATTACTAGTTAAAACAATCTGGAACCCCTAAAGACTATGATGAGATTTATCAGAAGTTTGACTTGTTCTGAAGTAGTTTGTCACTATGAAGTCTATGAACTGACTTCGCTCCCTGTCCCAAATATGTAACTCTGTCTCTGAATGATTTGCCAAGTGATTGCAAAGACTTCCTGTCAATCAATTTCCAGACCGATCGGCTACTGCTGTAATGCATTACATTTCCTCCTGCCACTTTAGTACAGAAAGAGCACAGTCAAGATGACAGGAAGTCAGGTGGTGGTGGAACATGCTTTAAATCCTAGCACTTGGGAGGCAGAGGCAGATGGATCTCCGTGAGTTCAAGCCCAGCCTGGTCTGCAGAGTGAGTTCCAGGATAGCCAGAGATGTTACACAGAAAAAAAATTATTTCAATAAATGAATAAGAAGATCCTGGAAAGCCAGGTAGTGGTGGCACACACCTTTGATCCCAGCAGTTAGGAGGCAGAAGTAGGTGGATCTCTGATTTGGAGACCAGCCTGGTCTATAGAGTAAGTTCCGGACAACCAAAGCTATACAGAAAAAATCCTGTCTCAAAAAAAAAAAAAAAAGAAAAAAAAAGAAAGAAAAGAAAAGAAAGAAAGAAAGAAAGAAAGAAAGAAAGAAAGAAAGAAAGAAAGAAAGAAAAGAAGTTCCTGGAAGAGCTGGCTCTCCTCTTCCACCCTCAAAGTTCCTTGCTAAGACCTTAGGAAAAACACCCTTGTCCACTTTCTATGCTTCTTCGCACTCCAAATTAGACAAGCAAGCTCACTGCTTGCATATTTGTGTAACAAACAATGCTACATGGTTCAGTAAATATGACTTTCATTTCAACTCCACTCTAATGACTTTTTTAACTTAGCTCTTGCACTAATTTCTTCAAACATTTCAGTCCCTCCCACCGTCCTCCAAAGGAGGGGCCTTAGTATGCTAGTGGTCTATTGCTGAGATGTAGGGTGAACTCTAAGGTCTCTGGAAGTGGTTTTACAATGTCATTTGGCCACAGAAAGGGGAACAGACCATCTTGAAATTGCATTAGATTTGAAATTTTCCAGAACTCCCTCTAGCCGTCTGAGTTACAACCAAGCAGCTCTCCGAAATCTCAAGGCGGCATATGTATGGTGAGTGTTTGACTGAAGCAACTGAGTCAGGGATTTTGTGACCTATGGGACACAAAGGGAGGATTTTAATTCATCTAAATAAAAGATTAGTTGCATATGACTGCCTAGGAAATGAATAAATGATTGGAATGGAGTCAACATAACTGTATTAGGGACCATCAGAGCCCCAACACTAACACATCTATCCCTGGAAGTGTAACTATCTCTAACCTAATCATTTACTAGGAGCCCTAAAACCAGAGCACCACCTCACACCAGGATAAACCCATCCTGACCAAGTCCTTGGCAACCAACATAAAGATTGCCACATCAAGTGACATTTCAGAACAGTGCTCCTGATTCCTAACTGGCATGAAAAAAAATATATATCACATTAAAAGAAATTATTTACAAGTGTAAACCTTTATTAGCATTGCCATCATTGTCTAGGGTTACTTCTGACAAAAAAAAAGAAAAGGAAACAAACAAGGAAGGAAGCAAAGAAAGAAACCTATACAAGATGATGGGCAAGTTAGTTTGCCTGACTGTGGTAATCATTTCATTGTGCATATGTATATAAAAACATCATGTCGCAAGCCTTTAAAATATACAGGAGAAAGTTGCATCACGTTATTTGCATGTTTGTCATCTCACCTGGAGTCAGGAAGCAATCCCTTGCTGTTATATGGAGTGATTAATATATACAGCACATGGAGACTGTCAAATCAATCTGAAGTATTTCAGCTTTGTTATAATTTAAAGGCTGTGTCTCACTGCTGAGAATGTGGTTGTGGTTCTGAATCCTGTATGTCTGAGTATTGTAATGTACAGAAAGGTAGCGATGATGTCATTCTGGGACATTAGGAAGACTGTGGTAGGGAAAGCCACAGGCTGCTACTCCAGGAACATGCACTGGCCTCCTGCCACATCCCATGCTGCTCTGGGCTCTCTCCCCAAGCTGGTCTCCACAGCTTCTAAGAATAACCTCCATATGAACAAGCCCGCCTCAGACTCTCTGGACAGCACACATTGCCTTGATTAGGAGGCAACTCTTCTTTTCCCGCATTCTCTCAGGTAGGGGTTATAGATTCCTCCACTTGATCTGGGTCAGGAGCCACATCTTCACATGATGCCCATTAAATGGCTGAACTGACGTCTCTCTAGACTTCAGGCACACCTCGCCTCTCCTGCTGTTTCTCCTTCCTTTCTTTTCAGACTCTTCCTCGGGTAGAAAGGTATTCCAAGAGCTCTCATATATGTCCATGAAAAGCTCAAAGCCAAAAAAAAAAAAAGTACAGAGAATACCAAAAGATTGACTTTCTTTCATCAATAAAAATGGTCAATAAAAATGCAAAAGATATGTTCATAATGCACACTCAATAAAAACTAACATTTTTATCAGTGGTAAGATTAGCATGCGGAAGCAGGTTGCTAACATGCACGTGTGAAGCTAACGTCTTCATCCACCCTTAGAAGCACAAATAAGCACAGCAGTTTGGAGCCTGAACGAACAATATCTATCGGACACATGTAGGATTTTACCTCCTAATGTTACACATACACAGTGTCTACCAAGGGTCCCCCAACTCTCCATGTTTGCCAATGAACTCAGTTTCTTCTTTCCAAACCTGGATTTTCTATCTCAAAAATGCACTATCATTCATCTTCTCAATGCTAAAAGCATGCTTCAAGTCTTGTTTCCTTCCACCTTGCCTGAATTTAAAGTCAAATCTCACTCCAGAGAAGCAAGATTTACTTACTAAACATCTCTGGAAATCTGCTATCCCCTCCTTTCCTGATACAGCCTCTACTCTTGTGTCTGTCGCCATAAACTCTTGCCTTCCTAACTAGAGCTCCGGTCTCATCTTTTTAGGATTTTCTAGTCCATACAATGATATCGGTACCCTCTTTGGCACAGGCATGTACACAGGAAGGAAAAAGAACATAGGGAAAAAGGAGAAACATAGGGAGGGAGGAACAGAGACAGAGAGAACACATGCATATGCACATAGATAGATAGATAGATAGATAGATAGATAGATAGATAGATAGATAAGATAGATAGATGATAGATAGATAGATAGATAGATAGATAGATAGATAGATAGATAGATAGATAGATAGATAAGATAGATAGATGATAGATCGATAGATAGATAGATAGATAGATAGATAGATAGATAGATAGATAGATAGATAGATCTTGAAAATAATAATGAGAGTTCTCCAAATTAGGAAGGGATGTATATTACCTTTGCAACCAACACTCCTGGGGTAATCACTCAAGAAACATGAGCTTAGCTAGTGGTTTGAGTTATCTCCTGTTTACCTAGGGGAGACTGCTTATTGTCATTGAACACAGGGATAACCTATTCAGGAAAACATGGCTTTATCAAATGGGACCATCCAACAGGAAGGGAGCAGGTGGAGATAACAATCTGTCTGTCCTTCACACAGTGATTCCCCCACCGTATTAATTACTATACTTCCCTGATCTTGAGGTAGCAATTTTGCTTTGTTTAATTTCTAGTTTAAGTATGGCAACCTGCTTCTAATCTCCATCTTTCCTAAACTCTCCCTGTGAATTTTCATTCCAGTTGGGCAATTTGACCCTAAGTCTCTACTACTTGATTTAGGAGGCAGGCATGAGCCCCTCCTTCCCGCCTCCAAAGCATGAAAATGGGCTGTAGTGTGAAGAGGATCATATTGTAGTCACGATTACATCAATGGTCAATCTGTAATTAGGAGCTTCATATGAGTGGCCTTTATGAAATGCAGGCATTTGAGGAAAAGTCTTATTTTAAATAAGCAATGTACTGTCTCTTAGCCAAGCACATGCATTTTAAAGAGCTGCTATGCAATTAATGTATTTGGAACACATGACTGATTAAAAATAGCAGCACCGTGACACTGCAGCTTTGTTCTTTTGCCAGTTTTGAAGCTCTATGAGAGGAAAGGATTTAATGATCATAGTGACTAGATAAAATGAATGCTTTTGTGTATTTGTCTGCTTTGTCTCATTGATCACAATCTGTACACAGAACGCAAATCAGGCATTCCTGTGGATGAGCAGTCTCAGTTCCATAGGCCTTGTATGGCTTTCTTTTTGACATATTACCCTAAATAGTCTTATTATATATATATATTATATATATATTCATACATATGTATACACATATCACCTTAAATAGCATGTAGTAGTTATTACACATGCATACATATGTGTATACACATGTACTTATTACCTTAAATATCAAGTATTATTTATTATATATGCATACATATGTGTATACACACACACTTATTCAGTAGAACTGAACTCGATAACAGTAAAACAGAATATAAGGGGTTGATTACGAAAATAAACCTTTTTTTCCTGAAGTTTATAATTTCCTAAACTTTGTTTTCCCAAAATTTGCTTTTTAATTTTATTCTATGTGGATAGGTATTTTGCCTGCATATATGTCAACACCATGTTGTGTGTGCCTGGTGTTCTTGGCAACCAGAAAAGGGTATCAGATCCCTTGAAACTGTACAGATGGTTGTGAGAAATTACACAGATGCTGCGAAATGAACCCAGAACCTTAGGAAGAGCAGCAAGTGCTCTAAACCACTGAGCCATTTCTCCAGCCCCTTATTCTCTGGGCTTTATTTTTTTATTGAAACTTTATCTGTTATATTTTATTTGTACTTACCTAATATTTAAAACCTATTATCAAAAGTAAAAGTCCAGCTAAATTAAGAGATGAGTGTTTTAAATACTACAAACTTTAGAAGGTAATATAGGAAAATATGTACTCAGCATTAAATGAGAACAAATTATTTAATTGCAGAAAATAATAACCCTATTCAATAAAAGACAGTAGTCAAAGGACACTGGCTGAGTTAAACCTTCCACAATCTAATTACCTACTCTGGGTGGAGGTGGGCTTGTGGGCCATGTGGCTCCGTGTCAGAGCCCGTGTTCAGCATATACACAAGACCCAAGGTTCCATTCCTCATATCCCAAACTCCAAAACAAAACAAAAGTAAAACCAATGAATTTGCTTTGGGCAGAAGCTGATTTCAATATGGTCATCTGTCTCTTCTCAGTTACTTTGGTTCCAGAGGAGCTGATTCTAACCGGAGGGCTGGAACACTGGCAGCCTGTCGACACAGGTGTCTGAACTGCACAGAGATCTAAGTTGGAAGCCTAGAAATGAAGTTCAGTTGCTTGTTCCTGATCAGCCTATTGAGGAAGTGGGCTGTCCCTTCTCTCCGGGATTGGTGTTAGAATAATAGAAAGTGAGATCCTCTCTTTCCAGTGCAGGGGACTGAATGACACACCAGCACTCCACCACTAAACTGTGCCACCAGCCTTTTGTTTTTCTTTTCTTGGCTGGGTTGGCTTTGGTCCTTACCTGTATTGCTCTCTGTAGTTTTGGGTTTTACTGTGGTTTATTGTTTTGTCTTGGAATTTTTGTTCGTTTGAGTCAGAGTCATCCTAATTTTCCTAGATTAGCCTTGAGCTCATTATACTCATGTCTTGGCCCCCTGAATCTGGAGCTCACTGATTCTTCTGGATTTGATGCAGCAAGCCTCAGTATCCTCCTGCTTCTCTCTCCCCAGTACTGGATTTATTGCTATGTTTGCCTACTTTTTTTTTTTTTTTTTGTAGGTACTGAGAATCAAACTCAGATCCTCACACTTGTGTGGCAAACACTTCACTGACTGAGCCTCACTCAACCCATTGTTGAAATTTACATGAGCCAAATAAAGTCCTCTTTCTTTAACTTGCTTTTGTCAGGCTTTTGGTGGCAGGGACAAGAAAGGTCACTAATACCGAGACTGACCTCTTATTACCAGGGCTAAGCCTGTTTACACACCCAGCATGTCCTGGGCACACGGTAATATGCATGTTTACATAAATGAATAGTTTGGGTTATAGTTTAAACTATTACAACCATACTCAGACTTGGCATGGCCACCATGACAAGAACACACTTAACACTCTGGAGTAAGCTGGAAACTCATGTGCCTCATACCCACATGCTTTGTTCTTGGGTTGTGCATAGGGCTTCCTGCACGTCTCTGATATATGGTGGCGAAAAAATCGACTTTTTTGAAAGTCAATCAAACCTTAACATAAACGCTTGAGTGTTCAGACATTCAGACTATAATAGACTATGAAAGATGGAAGCATCCAGAGTCTACTCTCTAAAATCCATTGAGTTTTAAAACCATTTCTGTAACAGCCAAAGATGTGAGTGTCTGGGCCGCACTCCCACACCCTACCCCCAATATGGGGCCCCCTCTGTACTCAGTGGGGAGTGCGTCTGTGAATGCTCAAGCACTATATTCAAAATTATATCATATTTGCATACTACCTCTTCACACCCTTGACATACTCCAAATCATCTCTAACTTACTTATAACAATATAACAGTAAATGCTATATGAGTGAGTAGTTGTTATACGGTATTGTTTAGGGGATAGCGTCAAGAACAAAGACAAGATGTGGATTAAATGAATGAAATGGGCTTTAGATTTTTTGTGTTTAATATATATGAGTACACTTAATTATACAGTATTTAATATGTTATATATATGTGTATACATATTTATATATAAAACTTCAACATGTCTAAAAATATTGATTGAAAAAGCTTAACTTATACATGTCCTCAATACTAAAAAATAACTTGATGCCAAGAGACTAAATATTCTACTTTTAAAATATTTTTATGTGCACATTTGTGGTATGTACATTTCTGTGCATATGCTTGTGGAAGGCAGAAGTAAAAGGTTAGTGTCTTCCTCATCAATGTTCACTTAATTGTTCTGAAGTAGGGTCTCTCACTGAGACCAGAGTTTCCCACTCATCAAGACTAGTTGGCCAACAAGCCCCAAGGATCCTCCTGTCTCTCTATCATGGGATTACAGGTACACATTACCATGCCCTGCTTTTTATGTGGGTGCTTAAAAGGGTCCTTGGGTCCTCATGTTTATGAAACAAGTACTTTACCAATTGAGCCATCTTCCTAGCCCTCCAGAGTATTTATGTATATGTTCATACAGTTGGTAATAATTCATTTTGTTCTGAAGTATTATTAAATGAGACCCCAAGTAGCATTTTAAAATAAGACAATATGGTAGTATTGATCAAGCCCCAAAATAAAGATGGACAGGCAGAATGGGTTATGATTTAGAAGTCAGACTCAAGAATCACCACTTCTGAGCTGACCAGGGCAAATTCTATAATCTCTCTGGAACCTATGGCTGATATAAAAATCAGTAAGTTAATGCACAGAAAGAATTCAGTTATGTGGGCTGGAGAGATGGCTGACATGGAAACATGAGGGTCTGAGTTTGGATTCATTGCATCCACATGAAAGATGGACACAGCAGTATGCAGAGACAGAAATATGGTGGCATATTATGTGTGTTTTAATAAACAAAGCTTGCCTGAAGATAAGAGGGCAAAACAGCCACACCATTCATCCACACGGACTAGGGAGTGGTGGCACACACCTTTAATCCCACTCAACTCTGTGAAAGATAGATCTAGAAACAGATCCAGGTGGTAGTGGTTCACATCTTTAATCCCAGTGTTTGGAAGTCACATACTTTTAATCCTAGCACTAAAGAGGTAGAGACAGGATAGATATGGCTGGGTGGAGAGAGGAGTATAAAGAAAAAAAAAAAAACTGTGGAGTGTGAAGTTGGAGTATCTGTAAAGACAGGATCTCATCCTTTTAGTCTAAAGATTTGGTACAGGTAAAAGGTCTCTCTAATGTTTGGTTGCTTTGCTTTTCTGATCTTCAGGTTGAACACCAATATCTGTCTCTGGGTTTTTATTATTCCTACTACACAGAAAGAACTCTGGAGTGCACTGGCCTAGACTAGCTAATAAGTCAACTCCAGGTTTAGTGAGAAATCCTGCTTCAAAAAATAAGGAGGAGTGGGCTGTGAGTTTGCTGGGTGGGTAAGGCATTTTCCACCAGGCCTGATGACTGACTTTAATCCAGTCCCTGAACTCATGGAGTAGACAGAGACCCAACTCTTGCACGTTGTCCTCTGACCTTCCCACATGCACGGTGGTACATACATACCCATACTCTTACACACACATGCAAATAATAGTAATAATAAAAACAATAATAATGTGGAAATCAATTGAGGAAGAAGCTGATGTCAAACTCTGACCTCCATATGCACACATACACAAAAATTAAATTTTTTATATGCCCACCTTCTAGTAAACAGAAAATGAACCTTAGCTACTCTCACTTGTGAGCATTTTAAAGCACACTACTTGTCTTTCTGTGCCATGTGTCTGATTTTCACTTACAATTCAGTACAGTAACTATTATACAAGTGACAAAGAAACTCACAGGTTTTAAGGTTAGTCTTTCATTTGTATACACATCTCCACAGAACAAGGAAAACAATCATCAGATGTTCTGAACTCTAAATTTTAGAATAATGAAGTAAACTTAATCCTGCAAGACCATGGTGGTGCATGTCTTTAATTCCAGCATTTGGGAGGCGGAGGCAGAAGGATCTCTATGAGGATAACCAAGGCTACACAGAGAAACCATGTCTCAAAAAAACAACAACAAAAAAAACAAACAAACAATAAACTAACTTAATTCAAACTTCCAATTATAATTGAGGCCAAGTCACACAAAACACCCAGTAAGAAGAGAACAAACTGCATAAGGCCCTTCCCGTACACTCTGTCAGCCAGCACTGCAAACACCTGCAGGATGACTTGATTAGGCAGGGATTATTGTAACAGGAAAATAAAGTGGAAAAAACTGAAATATTTATCAAGAAATGATGAAAGCCAGCTGTGGAAAAGGACTTCACAAGGGAGAGTTTCCGTGTGGCAGAGGACATCTTGTCAAGAAAAATGACCAAGAGGGAGAGAGCTAGAGAACCAGTGAGATGTCACCCTCCCAAAACAGTGCTCAAAACTCAGTATCTCTGTGCTGTGGTCTGAACATCTTGTGTTATGACAGAGTGAGACCTAATTTCAAGACAAAACAAAACAGAGATAATGCTTCCATACTAAAAGATGAATGTCTACAATCTCTCATATCTGTGACAATAATATATAAGTAATTTGAAATTACTCTCAGTACATAGTTAAATGCTGAACAATATTTACATCTTTGCCAATGACGTATTACTGCTACCAGAACTTTCTGGTAATAAAAATAATAAAATTGTTGTGTTCCCATGTTCACCTACATTTTTTCCATTTAAAAAATATGTAACTTGAGGTTTGAAAAAAGATTCCACTGAAAAGTTTTGATATAAAGCTGGTGATACACATCCCCAGGGTTGAAATTTGTGTTCCTTGAAACATCAAAAGTTTTAAAGCAAGAGTGGCCTAGAATGCCAGGGATATGCAAAATAAAAGTAGCTGAAATTAGATATTTATTAACCTAAGATGCTTTAACTATGCTAGACATCTTAAAGGAACTGACTGTCTTGTAAGATTTCCAGGACTTCCTGTGTTCAATGAGCCACTCTTGGTAATTTCTGTACTTCTACTTCCTGTCCAATGCTGTTAAGCAGCAAATTTATAGTTTATAAATAATTGAATAAGCTCAAAGTGTACATAAGTTCTTAGTATTTCACAGATTAAAGTGGAGTTACAGGTGATTGTGAACAAACACATAAGGTGCTAGGATTTGAACTCAGGCCCCCCCAGTAATAACAAACAGTGCTTTTAACTACCAAGTCATACCTCCAGCCCAAAATAAATTTCTTTAAAGATTCCTGTTATACTTTTTCTTGGGAACAGAATTTTTACTTTACCTCAAAGATGATCACCAGCACCCTTGATTTCTCTAACAGAATGCGGAAAAACAAAACTCTTTCCTGAAGAATCACTATTATGCCGATAACAATGCTAGTTTTCTACCTGAGTGTGTGTGTGTGTGTGTGTGTGTGTGTGTGTGTGTGTGTGTGTGTGTGGTATTTATAGGGTTTGTGTGTGTTTGTGCCTAAATGGGTGTGTGCATGCACATATGGAGGTCAGAGGTTGACACTGGGTGTTTTTCCCTTTCACTCTCCACGTTATGTTTTGAAGCAAGGTCTCTCACTGACTCCAGGGCCCACCAATTGCTTGGATTGCCTGAAGCTCCCAGAATCCTCATGTCCGGTGTTAAGGTATTAGGATTGTAGGCAGTGAGCTCGCAGATTCCTCATGTCTCCATCTCCTGGTATTAGAGTTGTGGGCACATGCTTCCCAGACTGACTCAGAACTCAGATCCTCACACTTGGACACAAGTATTTTCCTCACTTTTCCCAGCCCAGACAAAAATAACAGCAGCAGTACCTGCCTCCAAATTCTGCTCCTAATTCCAGCGATCTCAGCCCTAAACTCAACAGGATTTTACCTGACTTGGGAATTCTCGGATTTCACTTCGGTGTTCCCAACCTGAAATTCTGGATGTTGCTGGTAGTCTGTGTTTGCCCAGCTCTTAAACAGTTCTGGCGGTGATAAGTGTTAAGAGCCTTTCTCAAATATGAAATCAGGGCCATTCTCCTGGGCTTTGCTTCCTTTTACTTTGTTAACAAAGTCTCACTGTGTAACCTGAAGGGCCTGGAACTCACTACATAGACCAGACTGACCTCAAACTCACGGAGACCCACCTGCTTCTGCTGCCTGCGTTCTGAGATTAAAAGTGTGTGTTACTGCGCTTGGCTTATTATATCCCTTTTATAAAGAAAGGTCCAGAGAAACTAAAACAACTTCTAATGATTGGGCCAGTAAGTGCAGAATGACAGCTTGAACCATTTTCTTAACTCTTTCTTTCCATTTCATTGAAGTTACTTTCTTAAATAACTCCAGGGTTTTCGTCACAGGTGCCCACTCCTACGTATACCTGGGATGCTTTACACAATGGTCTCCCAGGATGGAGATATGCCTAAGGTAGTAACAGAGTGCAGCCCTCCCATGGATTTCCTGCAGGCTTCCTTTTTATTTATTCATGACAATTCATCACAGAGCAAAACAAAATACAAAAATCAACTTTGCTTCCAAGCCTCTTCAGCAGCAGCTATTCATGTTCTTCCTGAGATTCCTACAGCAGAAAAGTGCATACACCCTGACGTCCACTGGAAGGGTGTGGTTAATCAAAATTCACAGCCAAAATATATCTTCTCCACGTTTGTAAACATCCCATCCTCTATAACCAATTACGGGTTCATTTCAAAGACGCTTCTAATTTAGCCTAAACTACCTCAATATAAACTGCCCGAATTCATCACACTGGGTGGGGCTGAGTTTTCCTTCATAGCCTGAAGCAGCCGGGCGGTGGTGGCTCACGCCTTTAATCCCAGCACTCAGGAGGCAGAGGCAGGCGGATCTCTGTGAGTTTGAGACCAACCTGGTCTACAAGAGCTAGTTCCAGGACAGGCTCCAAAACCACAGAGAAACCCTGTCTTGAAAAAAAAAAAAAAAAAAAAAAAAAAAAAAAAAAAAAAAAAAAAAAAAAAAACAAAAACAAAAAAAAAACATAGCCTGAAGCATTGTTTCTAGGATTGCACAGGAAGTTGCTCTCAGGTCTACATTTCGGGTTTTCTCAGAAAACCCCAAATCACTTCACTAACTTAGTCGCACCTAGGATTTCTTCACCCCCTTTTGTCCCTGACAACAGAAGGAATGTTTGTAAGGTGCATGTAGAACAGCGATCCTCGTGGGGGTAGGAAGCAGGATATGGACCAAGGGGAGATGTGGTAACACTGGGTAGCACCGTAGCTCAGCCTGTACTTAGACCCAAGATGAATAATGAGAAAAAAAGAGACAAGAAAGAAGACAAATGAAGAGGGCAACACAATAATCATGGCTGTGTTTGGTTGGCTGAAGCAACCCAGGCTTGACAGCTTGTCACATTTTTTAAAGTAAAATTATTTAATATAGGGCTGGAGAGATGGCTCAGAGGTTAAGAGCACTGACCGTTCTTCCTGAGGTCCTGAGTTCAATTCCCAGCAACCATATGGTGGCTCACAACCATCTGTAATGAGATCTGGTACCCTCTTCTGGCAAGTAGGCATATATGCAGACAGAACACTGTATACATAATAAATAAAAATCTTTAAAAAATATAAAAAGTTCTTTTTAAAAAATTATTTAATATAATTACCATGATGATTAATCTCTGTTGTCCACTTGATTGGGTTAAGAAATACCTAGAACATGAATGAGGCACTCCTTGGGGTGTGTCTGTAATGGAGAAAGGACTGCCCTGAATATGAGGAACACCATTCCCAAGGACTTGAGTCCAGGACCTAATAAAAAGAGAGAACAGAGAAAGCTGGATGACACAGCATTACCGTCTGCTTCTGGATTCATCACGATGTTAGCAAATTCCTGCCACCTCATCTCGGACCCTTTGCTGTCCTGAGGCCTGTGCATAACCATGGACTGTGTCATTGTGAACCACAGTAAACCCTTCTTCCTCTACCTTGCTTTTGTCAGTTATTTGGTTACAAAATAACTCAGAATTGGAGCTCTAGAGCTAGAGAGATGGTTCAATGTTTATGAGTGCTGGCTGCTCTTCCAGAGGACTCAGGTTAGATTTCCCAGAACCTGCATGGCAGTTCACAACCATCTGTGACTGCGATTCTAGTGAATCTGATATCCTTTCTGGCCTCTGAGGATACTCATCACTGCACACACATGGTGAACAGACATTCACGTAGACAAAACAGGCATACACATATAATAAACTTTTAAAAAAATCTCTATAAAAGAATGTGGAGGCTGTGAGACAAGTTCACTCTGGTCAGCATTCCAATTTAGATCCCAGGGGCTCGCCTGTGGTAATGTCTTCTCTACAGTAAAGGTGTAGAAAGAAGGAAAGAGAGAGAAGGAGGAAAGCAGGGAGGAAGGAAGAGAGGGAGGAGTGAAGAAGAGAGAGAGAGAGAGAGAGAGAGAGAGAGAGAGAGAGAGAGAGAGAGAGAGAGAGAGAGCGCACTCTTCTTTTTCGGCTTGTTTGGTTTGGCGGCAGGATTTCTCTGTGTAATCAAGGCTGACCTGGAACTCAGTATAAACCAGGATGGCCTTCAACTCCATGTCTTCCTGCCTCAGCTTATTTGAGTACTGTGGATACAGATATGCCTCGATATACCAAGCTAAGAGCTGCCTCTGATATTCTCTTCCCCCACAATTCCCCAGACCACCTTCAAGCCTGCTCAGCTAATGGAAACTGTGTTATGTTTTTCTACTGTCCCATAAATTCTTGGTAACAAAGAAACCACAAACAGAGGACACAACGATTCTTAGGACTCAGAGGCTTTTTATTTTGTTTTATTATTTTATAAAGCATATTTGCTAGGCAAGTTTGGTTACATTTTTCTGATTCTCTCTGTTCTAAATAAATGGAGTTAATAATTATATCAAATTCCAGGGTGTGAGATGTTACACATATATTGGCATTCCAGTGTGGTGAGTGAGCACCATTTATCGCTGTGCTAAGTCTTTTCCTTTTAATTCCTTGCTCTCTCAGATTTACTTTCCCACAAATTAAGACTTTTTGTTACTAACTTAACATAATTCTCTCTAGCAATTGCAGTTTTTCAACTGTCTATGCAGATGGTATCTACTGTTAGGGAAATGTCATGGTGAAGTTACAAGGGCTTAGTAAATATCACACTTGGCTATCCAAAATAAAGGCACAATTTGACATCTAAAAATAAGTCAACTGCTGAAAATAACTAAAAATACAAACTATTGAGGCTTAAAGGACTGACAAGTTACTTAGCATTTACTTAGAACCCACATTTCAGGGCGGCTGTGCAAGCCCTTGGGGGGCAATGATGACAGATAAAGGCATGGGTGAAGAGCCCACGCTCTTCATTTGCTGCTAATACACAGGCGAGATGGGTAGGAGAGGACACTGCAAAGTCCCGGTTCCACCTGTGGCCACTATCTAGTCAGTGCTTTCTCTTTCATCTTGAGGACAGAGTTGAAACTTCTGGAAGCATGCCTTCACAGTAGACAAAGTGATGTGCTCTGTAGGTGCTCTTCCTTCAATAAGCGAGGCATTTCAGTCACTGTACAATGGGACAAAGTCTTGAGAGAAAGCATTCATAAAAGCCTGTACGAAGACCAAAGCTCTGCCGATTGTTGATAATTTGGAGGTGGGGAGTAGAGTGGGGCTGTGGCGATGAAAAGTAGGAGGGCAGAAACAGGTGACCTTGGGGCGTCAATCAAAGAGAGAGTAGAGCTTTACTGGGCAGAGAAACAGAGGTGAGAAAATGAGCATTCCAGGGAAGAGGAGAACCTTGAGGTGAGCTGTGAAGGCACAATGGGGAACATTCTCGAGTACGTAACTCTATGTGGATGGGAGACCAGAGGTAATTAGAAAACTAGGCTTGGCCATATCATGAAAGGGATCATATGCTAACTAAGGAATTTTGACTGGAGCATTTCTTGAGGCCATGGGAAATTGAAGGTCGCTAATCCTCTAAGTGGTGGGATCAGACCTTTTGGCAGGGTGACCAAGGAAGGAAAGCCTAGCTGCTATCTTACAACTTTATTCTAGTCTACAACAGGGGAATGAAGGACAGAGGGCATACAGAAGCTTCTCAGGAGGAATAACTAAGAGGAAATAAGAAAGAAGAGGGTCACACTTCATTCACACTGGTCATTCATTCCTGGTCATCTGAAGGCATACAAAGTTCTGAGAGAGACAAGAGAATGGGTAAAGGAATTTGTACCAGAGTCCACAGAAAGAGTTCATGCCAATTGATTATCAAATATGTTGAATTTTGAGAAGTCTCTCAGGAGAATTACTATGATCTGTTGGAGACAGAGATCGGTACCTGGAGGGAAGTCAAAAGACCAGAAGTGTGTAAGCTAGCCTAGAGTGAGAGGGAGGAAGAGGAGAAAAGAAAAATGAATACCTAGGAACTTAACTTCTAAGGGATTGCAGCGGTCGGATTAATAATCACCAAAGATAATAGATATTTGAACAAGTTTAATAACAAAACCAGACTCACGAAACCAAGGTTCCAGCGGAGTAGCCGGCGGAGACAGGAGAGGAAGGGAAGGGGGGCGCGCAGCCTCTGCCCGCCCAATATATCAGTAAACATACGCCCGAGGGCAGCCCGCCCCCAAGGGGAGGGCTTATCCCTACATCTCCCTCCTTTTGTCTAAATAAGACAGAACTAACCTAAATACAACTACAAACAATAATAATAAATAATAGATATAACAAACAATATTGAGAATGAAAGTTTTGCCGGACATTCTATCTCAAGGAGTCTAAATAATGTAGAGAGTAATTACAATTATATAATCTTCAACTCCGTCAAAGATCCGAGAAGGGAATAAATATTACTTAACAAATGAGCGATATCCAAAGCGTGCCATAAATGACAGAGACAACAGACTACCTGGGCAATCACCCAAATTCTCGTTCGCAATGTTGAGTCAACCAACTTTGGCTAAGGCCTAGCATGACTGACATACCATTATCAAATGCAAGGAATTTTCTTAGAATTATCCTACCCTGTCTTGGCAAGATAAGAAAATCCTGTTTCATATCTTTGTCAGTAGATGAGGTATGGGCTTTTCTTAACCCAAAGGCCAATTCTGCCAAGAAGACAAACTCCCAGTGGAGTGTCTTTGGTGCTCAACGTTCTCTCGGGAGTAGAGTGGTGTCGCCAGGAGTAATTGTGTCTCGGCACAGAATTCTAGGTTAGCTTAAAGGCCATTTTCTACAGCTCTTTAAAGAGGCTGAAGATTATACTATCTATACTAAATATAATCTCTATGTATCTAGAATACCTTATTAACCTAAAAATAAACATGAACAACATAAAATTCTCAATACCTATCTAACTTGAAGACAAAAAAAAATAAACAACTGTGCAATACATGAAGACAATGATCTTCATCTGTAAACAATGTCATTACATATCAAATGTAAACAATGTTATTACATAAATAGTATCAGAGGTAGAAATGTACATTGTGATATGGTAGATGTATCAATACAATATAAGTATACTCTTATACAAAAATAGAGGTAGGAACACTCACATTCAATATTCAATATGTCAATATACAGGAAACAGTACCAATACAATTTTCTAAAAACAGTAACTCACAAATACCAATCATCCCATCAAACCAGTTAATCCCCCTTTTTTTTTTTTTTTAACATACCCCTAACTCCATAAAACATCTCCCCATCCCCTCAACCCCAAACCAACCACTAAAAGATGTCCCTAACCCTGAGGGCAAACTCTGTTGGGGGAGGGGACGCCGTCCTCTAAGATTGCTTCAAGCTGACATGGGGGCGATGTTCTCCTTAGGGGCTCCTGTGAAAGCAAATGATGGTAAAATTCCCAAATTAACCTTTGGCCTAAGAAAATTATAACTAGTCCCTGAGCGCTTTGAGAAGGTCCGGCCAGAGTGTCGTCAAAAAATGTGCACCATTCGAAATTGTCTTGTGCAGTTGGTACCAAAAAAAATTATTAGCACGTAGAAAAGAAAAAAAAAAAAAAAAAAATATATTCAATATATTCATGACGTCATAAAAACCAGGTTGAGTTGATGTTGTGGGGCCCCATCTTCATCCTGGAAACTTCAAAAATTACTGTAGGAAAATTTGTTGCTTGTTATGGGAAATTTAGACACTAACAACAAGGACATATACTGACATATAAAGAAAGACACAGATACGAGGAAAAGCAAAAACAAAAAACAAAAAACATATATACATAAATATATAAAAAATCAATACTTACGGTATGTATATAATGTTAGTTGATCCTTAGTAGGTCGTAACTATTATCCATCCATCAGTAATTAAATATTCAGGGTCCCTTAAAGTCTTTGAAGATCAATATTTTCCTGTGGAGATAAGAAAAGAACCCTGCCCCCAACCTATCTGTATTCCTTACCATCAGTATGCTCGCCAACCTTGTGAAAGAATTGTTATTTATCTTTTCCAAATGGCTTTTCTTCTTCATACCGAACCTTTATTAGTTTTGTCGGTATCCACAATTGTTCCTCACCTGTGGAGATAAGAGCAAAACCCCTTCCCCAACGCAGCACATCTCCTGGTTTCCATTGTGAGGTCAGCACATCCTTGAAATAAACTGGTTGATTTAGTTCAGTAGACTTTTCCATTATCCAATGTCTTTCTGCAGCCGTTGTCCCCTTCTCATTAGCGTTAAGAAAATTCAAGGTTAACAAAGCATTATGTAACCTATTTCTGGGGGTGTTTTCCACCCCTTTCTGTTTATTCAACATATCTTTTATAGTTCGATTTGATCTTTCTATGACTGCTTGACCTGTAGGATTGTATGGTATACCTGTAACATGCTTGATATTGTAATAGTCAAAAAACCGTTTCATTTTCCTAGAGGCATAAGCAGGACCATTGTCCGTCTTTATTTGTGTAGGTATACCCATGATAGCCATGACTTCTAATAAATGAGTGATTACTGAATCAGCTTTTTCTGAACTTAAAGCAGTTGCCCACTGAAAGCCTGAATAAGTGTCAATGGTGTGGTGAACATACTTCAATTTGCCAAATTCTGCAAAGTGGAACACATCCATCTGCCAGATTTCATTCCTATGGGTGCCCTTTGGATTAGCCCCTGCTGGCAGTGGCGTTTGGTTATAGAAAGAGCAAGTAGGGCATTTCTTTACAATCTCCTTAGCCTGTTGCCATGTAATAGAAAACTCTTTCTTCAAACCCTTGCTATTAACATGATGTTTTTTATGAAATTCAGAGGCTTGTAGCACACTACCAATCAATAACTGATCAATGTCTGCATTACCTTGTGCTAGAGGACCTGGCAGACCCGTATGGGATCGGATGTGTGTTATGTACATAGGGCAGAGCCTGTTCCTGATCAAATCTTGAACCTGGATAAACAATGAGGTTAGTTCTGTATCATCAGGTATAAATTCAGCAGTTTCAATATGTAAAATAACTCTTTCTGCGTATTGCGAATCAGTAACTATATTAATAGGTTCTCTAAAATCCCTTAGCACCATAAGAATGGCATATAATTCTGCCTTCTGGACAGAATCATAAGGACTTTGTTCCACCTTACCCAAGTCTTCCGATTTGTAACCTGCCTTCCCTGTTTTATTGGCATCAGTATAGAATGTACGGGCTCCAGTTATTGGAGCATCACGGACGATTCGAGGAAGGATCCATGAAGTTCTCTTTATGAAGTTAAGCCTCTTGCTTTTTGGATAATTGTTATTAATATCTCCCAAAAAACTAGCACAAGCTCTTTGCCATGGTTCATTATCTTCCCATAATTTCTTTAGTTCATCAGCAGTGAAAGGCACTATAATTTCTGCTGGGTCTATGCCTGCTAATTGACGAAGTCTCAGCTTTCCTTTTATAATTAACTCGGCGACTTTTTCCACATAAGTTTTCAGTTTTTTACTTGGTTTATGTGGTAAAAAGATCCATTCCAAGATAATATCATCTCTCTGCATTAAAATTCCTGTAGGAGAAATTTTGGATGGTAATATGACGAGAATACAATCGAGCTCTGGATTCACCCTGTCCACATGTGCCTGTTGTAATTTTTCCTCAATCATCGTCAGTTCCTTTTCTGCTTCAGCTGTTAATTCTCTGGGACTGTTTAAATCTTTATCACCTTCCAAGGTTTTGTTCAGATGAATTATTAGATCAGGTGTTATCCCAATAGTTGGTCGTAGACTGGAAATGTCTCCTAACAGTCTTTGAAAGTCATTAAGAGTCCGTAAGCGATCTCTCCTAATTTGTGCCTTTTGTGTCTTAATTTTTTGCAAACCTATTTTATAACCTAAATAATTAACAGAATCTCCCTTCTGTATCTTCTCAGGAGCAATTTGCAATCCCCATTTAGGTAAAAGTATCTTTATTTCTTCAAACAGTCTGTTCAAGGTATCCATGTTTGAATCGGATAACAAGATGTCGTCCATGTAGTGGAATATTATAGATTCAGGAAACTTCTTGCGTACTATTTGCAATGGTTGGTTCACAAAATATTGGCACAAGGAGGGGCTATTTAACATACCCTGGGGGAGGACGGCCCAGTGGTATCTCTTGGAAGGTTGAGAATTGTTGTAAGTAGGCACCGTGAAGGCAAATTTTTCTCTATCTTCTTTTTGTAAAGGTATGGTGAAAAAACAATCCTTTAAATCAATAACTATAAGAGGCCATCCTTTTGGTAATAAAGAGGGCAAAGGGATTCCAGATTGCAGAGGACCCATAGGTTGAATAACTTTGTTGATAGCTCTGAGATCTGTCACCATTCTCCATTTACCTGATTTTTTCTTAACCACAAATACAGGAGAATTCCAAGGACTGGTAGATTCCTCTATATGTCCAGCATCTAATTGCTCTTGTACCAGCTGTTCTAAAGCCTGTAACTTTTCCTCAGCTAGAGGCCATTGTTTTGTCCATATTGGTTTCTCAGTCAACCATTTTAGAGGCAATGCTGTTGGTATCTCTGAAGGAGTTTCAATTGTTTGTTCTTGTACGGCCCGAATGGCCGGTTTTCTCCGTTTGTAATATCTTTTAATATTATTCTCAGAAATATAGGCTCTAGAATTAGCAGGAATGTTAATTTGGGTATTCCATTGTTGTAATAGGTCACGACCCCATAAATTCATTGCAATACTGGCTACATATGGCCTTAATTTCCCTATTTGTCCCTCAGGCCCTATACATTCAACCCATCTCGTGCTCTGTCTTACTCGAGATAGGGTTCCAATTCCCAGGAACTGAACATTTACATTCTGAAGAGGCCAATATGGATGCCAAGATTCTGGGGTAATGATACTTACATCAGCACCTGTGTCCAGCAGGCCAGTAATAAAAATGCCATTTACACACACTTTCAGCTTAGGTCTTTGATCATTTATAGAAGTTTGCCAAAACACACGTAACTCATCTTTCTGCTCATTATCGTTTGTAACAGTAGGCATGAGGTTTCCTAATTGTCCTGACGAGGCACGTTCTCTGCAGAAACTGGAAATGACTGGACCATGTTTGCCATGGGGGCCTGTGAGGCCCCCCCTCTCACGTTTCCCGTCTGTATCAGGTTTCCTTGTCTATCTCTTGTAGATCTACACTCATTCGTCCAATGTCTACCCTTTCCACATCTTCTACATAAACCTGAAGGCTGAGTCCTTCTATTTCTGTTATTTCTAGAAGACGCATTATTATTGTTTCTGAAGGTCCGTTGTTTACAATTCCTTCTCATATGACCCATTTTGCCACAATTAAAACATTTGGTATTCTGATGTCTCCTTTTACCATTGGAAATTGCTTCCTCTACCCATGCTTCAGTGCCATAATCAAATGTATCAACATCCAGTGTATGCAAGACCCATTCTTCCAAGGGTGCTGATCTGAACCTTAAAGGCCCCAAAATCTTTTTGCATTCCACATTTGCATTTTCATAAGCCAAAGACTCAATCATTATACGTCTTGTGTCAGGGTCAGGTATCCCTATTTGTACAGCCTTAGTAAGTCTTTGTAAAAAATCACTAAAGGGTTCTCTCTGACCTTGTTTAATCGTAACAAATGATTCCATTCTCTGTCCTGGGTCTTGTACCCTGTCCCAAGCCCTTAAGGCTGCTGTAGTGCATATGGAGAGTATGCTTTCATCCAAATTAGCTTGTTCCTGAGGATCGGAAAAGAGTCCTTCACCTAGAATTTTATCTAGGGAGATGTCACTTCCCTTCGCCTTTTCTTGCTGTTCTAAAAGTCTAGCCTCTTGCCTGAATAAGCATTTCCATCTTAAATGCGTCCCACTCTCAAGGACTGCAGAGGTCATCTGGGTCCAGTCTAAAGGCGTTGGTCTGCTCATTATGGCCCAAGATTTTAGCATCTCTTTAACAAAAGAGGAGTGCATCCCGAAAGCCGTGACAGCCTGTTTAATTTCTTTGAGATCATTTATACGGACAGGCTCCCATGTATCTTCCTTAAGGATCCTAGGGTTTTTGGAACCAATCACCTTCTCTGTCGTTATTACTGGAAAGGCAGGTAGAGGTGTAGATAGAGATTTGTGGAAATTGTCCCGGAGGGATTTACCCACAGATGTAGTTAAAACTTTCCTTTCTACCGTTTGTTCTTCCTCATCAGAATCAGAATTTAGAAATTCCTCAATCTTTTCAATTCTATTCACCATTGCCTTCTGCAATGTCTGTATCTCCTGTCCAGAATTATGTTCCAAAGCCCTCATTGAGGATTCTAAAGTATGAAGTTTGTCCGTTAGAGATAAGTTCTCATCTTTGGACATGATTTTTATGGCATAAACCGTGCCTTCTTGTATTGACAATCTTTCCACCACTCTGTCATAAGCTTTAGACAAAAGTTGATTTTCCCATTCAACCGATTTAATTCTCTGAGATAATGTTTCAGTCCCTTCAGAAAGTGACTGATGAAATTTACGATTTAAATCAGCTGTTCCTTCTTCCATAATAATAAATTTCTCCTTAATATCAGCCTGAACCTTTTCTAAATTTTTTTCAGTCACCATTGTCTTGTTAAACAAAGTTCTGTTCTCTTCCTGTAGAACTTTAAACTGATTCATGAGAAGATCATTGTCATGCTTAATCGTTTGTAGATGTTCAACCTCTGCCTTAAGAATCCTGGATTCATCTCCAATAGTTTTTAGATGTTCAACCTCTGCCTTAAGAATCCTGGATTCGTCTCTTAAAGACTCTATCAGACTTTTGTTGTCAAACCACTTAAGACCAAGGAAAACTACTAATCCCAGAAGGATCCATAGATGTGGGGTGCTAGACACCTCTTGTAGGATCTCCCACATGGCACACTCAAAAAGGTTATTGAAATTGGGAGAGGTGATATTGTCAGACATTTTATTTATAAAAGGAAAAAAAAATTTTTTTTTTACCTGTAATGACTGGTTCCTGCCAGAGGTGGCGAAAGAGTCCACTTGAATCCACGTGGAGAGTTGATCTGAAATGAACCTCAAGACTGAAATTTATGCAAATGACCCCTTGGGGCCCAATGTGGCGGTTTGTGTTGTAAAACCGCAAATATTTAAGCTTCCCTGTACAGTTCCAAACGCCAAGGCAGAGAGGGAGGGGTTAAGTCCTCTGGCTCTGCGAGAGGAACACAAAGAGCTGCCTGCGAGCCGCAGCAGGCTAGAACCGGTGTGGGGGAGGTGCGCGGAAGCGGGCAGGCGGGCAGGAGCTGTGGCGATCGCTGGAGTGGCTAAGGGAGGCGGGACTCTGTGGCGATCGCGTTCGGGGCCGCGTTCGCGTCCCGGGCCGCGTGGCTGTGGGCGGGGGAGTCGGCAGCCTGCGTGGCTGACCTGCTGTGGACACAGCGGGTCTAAAAAGCGGGTGCTGTGCCCCACGTGGGTGCCAAATGCAGCGGTCGGATTAATAATCACCAAAGATAATAGATATTTGAACAAGTTTAATAACAAAACCAGACTCACGAAACCAAGGTTCCAGAGGAGTAGCCGGCGGAGACAGGAGAGGAAGGGAAGGGGCGCGCAGCCTCTGCCCGCCCAATATATCAGTAAACATACACCCGAGGGCAGCCCGCCCCCAAGGGGAGGGCTTATCCCTACAAGGGATGGATAAAGGAGTGAAATTAGAAGAGACAGAAAACAGGTACAAGGATGTTGTGCAGCAGAACTTTTCCCGGGGAGATGCAAGACACATGTCTACTCATCCCAGGTAGGGAAAACATGACAGACAGTACAGAGACCACCAGAGTAAACTTGGTGAACCAATGAGGGTTATTGAGGTCATTTATAGGAATATGGGGGAGGTACTTACAGGAGCATGAATGACTCAAAGACAGCTGTAACCCCAAAGCCCACCACAGCTCACAAAGCTGGGAACCTGGAACATACTCCACAGCCTGCAGTAAATCAACCCATTGAAGAGTGACCTTCCAAGTGTCTCAGTTGGTCTAAACCTTTTCCCAGAAGCTCGGCTGGTTTCTGTTTATCCCAGGCAGCTGGCTGGCCTTAGAGTTATCTTGGCAGTTCAACTTCCACAAGAAGATTCTCAGCTTTTATGGAAATGAGGGAGGAGCCTAGTGAATCTGATCAGTTTCAGGGACTTCCTAAAGCTATTGTGAAACTATTACCTTCTTAAGGAGCTTCTGGCTCAGAGAAAACTCTTACACTACAAAGAATGACTAAGAGAAAGAACTAAAACTAAACATAGTAAACAAGACGTTTTTCTGGTGGACAAATGATCAAAGGAGGGAAGTAGAGCTGAGAGGTGACTGCTGAGAGCAGATGAGTGATCTAAACAGCTTTAGGAGAGAGGTCAAGGGTGATGGAAATCAAGTAGGGGTGGATTAAAGAGCGAACAGAAACCAGTAAATAGACTAACTCAAGTAAAAATTCTTAAGAACTTGATGGAAGCCAGGCAGCAGTGGCACAGGCTTTTAATTCCTGCACTCAGGAGGCAGAGACAGGCAGATTTTTGAGTTTGAGGCCAGCATGGTCTGCAGAGTAAGTTTCAGGACAGGCAGAGCTATACAAAGAAATCCCATTTTGAAAAAACAAACAACAAACAAAAGCATGTCTATTTGTTAAGAAATTAGCCCAGTAAGAGAAGATTCTGAGTTAAGGAAAAATTTGCTATCTTAGTGGGTTTCCGATCTTAATTTCTTTGTTGTTTCCCATACATGGGAATTCAGAAGAGAAAGAAAGGATAAGACAAAACATGAGTGTAGGGAAGACAGCTGGGGAAGTCAGGGCTTTCAGAGCACAAGTTAAGTGAGTTTTAGCAAGCAGTAGAAACCTTTCTTACAGGGCTAACCAGGTGTCATAGCTAAGAACCCAGAAGTGCAAAGATGGCCGGAAAAGTGAACCAAAGAAGTCCATGCATGGTGGCCTCCCCTTCTTTGAGAAGCAACAGGCAAGAAATCCCTGAAAGTCAAGAGAGAAAGTATGCTGAGAGAATGTGGTTAATAAATACCACGGCCTTGTTTGCTCCTCTAAAAGCATTGCTTCACTCTCTCTAGTGAGATAACAAAAGTCTTATCTCAAGAAAAAAGCAGTTCAATATGGCAGTGGAAAGCTCAGGCTGGAGATGTGCAGATCTAGAGGCTATGTATAGCAGAACTGATAGCTGCGGCCATAGCTTTGCTCAGCTGTTGAAGGACAACAACCCCTTGGGAAAATTTTGCTTTTAAATAACTCTGGGTGTAAATACTGGGTGTAGAATTTTGAATTTATTTGGGATAAGATATTTTAGTACTTGGTACATATCCCATGAAACAAAAACACAAAACATACAACAAAATCATTCTAGGCTTTTTTTCTAGTATCTGAAAGATATAAATCTAGGGAAGGGCTTACATGTCCCTCCAACCTTATTAGAAACCCAAACCACTGATTATCTACTCTACGTGCTGCTGGAATGCGCTAAACAAATGATCCAGACACAATCATAAAAGAGAGGCATCAAGGAGACAAACTATCATTTGGAAAGAATTAAAGCAGCCCTATTGTATGGTGACCATCAGTTCATCGCCCTCCTCCGAGGCTACTTAATCTCATTGAGACAGGACAGTCAGCCCAACTATACAGAAAACAGAAAAACAAAAGCTCTTTTATCTCCTCTCAAATAGAGTCAGGCTAAGGGTCCAGCCAGAGGATCAACTTCCCAAGGAGGATGGAAGGAAAGCAGGCACAAGTGGCATCATGTTTTTAAATTTCATTAATTTAATCTGTTCAAAAAAGAACTAAAAAATAATATATTTACCCCAATAAAAGAATGAGGTTTATTGGATCTTAGTGACAGAGCACAGATTTGGTAGTTTTGAAACCTCTCAAGCAATCTTCTTCAGATGAGAGCAATGTTGAGGCATCGACTTGCCTTTTGACATTTAGCTGTAAAGGACAGGGCTAAATAGCAGTCTTTATTGGTATTATATACTGCTCCACTAAAGAACTTCTCTGGATGTGTTATATTGTGAATTAAATAGTATCTTGTATGTCTTAAAATATGCAGGTACGAGTGAAAAAACAAATCAAAGTACCTGTGTTTATGAAACTATCCAACCATTATTCGGAATGCACGGAAATGTACATTGTCAATCCTAATGCAAAAGGTAATTCAGTAATTATATACATTACAGTTTACACATTTAATACAATGATGGTTTCAAAAGTTACTCTAACACTATGATTATATGAGTAATATTAAAGTGAACAAAGTATAGTCTTTGGGAAGAAACTATTAGGACATCATTGTTTGCAATACAAAGGATTCCTTTGATAACAGACTCTCCAGAGGTTCTGCCAGCCAGATCTCATTCTTGATGTAGGTTAAAATCTTAATGTATAGACAGATATCAGGAAAACACATCCTTCCTCTCTCATTCTTGATATATGTTAAATTCTTAATGTATACTATATCAGGAAAATTCATACTTCCTCTGTGTGACATTGTAAAATATTGTAAGTTTTGGCCAGGTGGTGGAGAACACCTTTAAACCCAGTACTCAGGAGGCAGAGGCAGATGGATCTACATGAGTTTGAGGGCCAGCCTGGTCTACAAAGTGAATTCCAGGACCCTGTCTCCAAAAAAAAAAAAAAAAAAAAAACAAACAAACAAAAAACAAAACCAAGCCAAAAATTCTTAAGGGTGTTTGTGTGTGTGTGTGTGTGTGTTTGAATGATGGGTCTGTGTATGTGTGTCAGTGCATGCATGCCAGAACACACCTTTCACCCTGTTGAGTCAGAGCAGTCTAGCTGGCCTTCGAGCTTGTGGGGATCCCCCATCTCAGCCTCACTGCTTCCCTGGAGGAGCATGAAGCTTCCAGACACTCACTAGTACCTCTGGCTTTCCATGGGTGCTGGGCTTCTGAAATGAGCCACAAGCACTTTATGCCAATGTAAAGCGTGCATCCGGCCCTTTTTCCAGCTGTGGGATTCCATTGCTGTTTCCCATTCCAGCAGAGGATTATGATCTGTGAGTCTACCCCTAAATAAATAACCTTTGCTTATACTCAATTCTGAGATAGTGTGAGATTTCTTTTTTTAAGCGTCCTTCTTCAACTTTACACACCAAGTCATCCCCCAACCCCTGTTGACATTTTAAAGGTTGAAGAAGAAGAAATATCTCAAAAATTGTGTCAGAAAGAAATTGAGTCCAGATATGTTGTAAAAAGGAGCGGCGAGCTGCTTTTCGTCCCACATAGAAACTGTATTCATTTAAACACTGCCTGGCCCATTAGTTCTAACTGAAGGTGTAAGTCACAAACAATCCCACACCAGTTTAGAATTATGATTAATAGGGTGGTATTTATTTAAGAGGGAAAAAACTTACAGATCACCGTCCCAGACAACAGCCCTCTGCACAATCAGGAAGGAGTCTAGTTGCCGGAAATGGAGCAGGAAGCAAAGAGAGAGCGAGGAGGAAAGTGGCCTCTTTTTTAAAGAGAGAGACCATGCCCCAATGGGCTGGTATCTCAGCGGCTATTGGCTGGAGGAGCGGAAGAACCTCCCGCAACATCTAACCTCTTATTGGATAGCTCTTACATATTGATTCAACTCATTTCTAATAATCGGTATCACCACTTGACTGTGGCTTACTGGGATGAGTCTAACCAGCATCCATCTCGGAGAGGAGATCCATGGCGTCTGCCACACTGTCTTCTTCCTTCCAGAATTCTGTCTACCACGCCCATCTAAGGGCTGTCCTATCAAAAGGCCAAGGCAGCTTCTTTATTCAACCAATGAAATCAACACAAATACAGAAGAATCTCCTACACCATTTCCCCTTTTCTGTTTAAACAAAAAAGAAAGGCTTTCACTTTGACCTAGTAAAATTACATATAACAAAACAGTTATCAAGCAAGAATTACAATTACAATATTTAGGCCTATTTTATCTTTTATCATAATAAGGAAAACTATAACTATCTACCTATTCTTCAACTCCATAAAAGACTCCAGAAGGATATAATATTACCTAAGTAAATAGGAAGTGCATCATAAGCAACTTCCAAAACTCTAGAAATGACAGAGACATCTCACTGCCTGGACAGTCACTCAAAGTTTTTTTGTACCGTTGGGGCATTCATCTTCGGCATTCAGGCCCATAGTATCTGGCAGACTTTTCCATGAAACAGGAAATTTCAAAGACAGTTCAGTCACTTTCTTTTGTGTCCTGCAGAACATCTCGCAGACTCTTTCATGAATCAGGAAACCCAAAGGACCGTCTCACCTTTAGGCAAGTTCAGCAATTCTCTCTCTGTGGGTTCTTTGTGTGCAGTTTATGCAACAGTCCAGGCAAGAGCAGTTTCTTGCCCAAATGACTAACCAACTCCATAAGGAGCCTCTTCAATGCCCATCTTCTTCTTGAAGTAGATTGGTGCTGCCAGGAGCAGGCGTGTCTCAATGTCATGAAAAGCCCTAAGTTATTAAAACATCTTAAATGTCATATTCTGCAGTCTTTGAAAGATATGAAGAATGCCTATCTAACTGAAATATATCTCTATATATCTAGAAAATCTAACTAACATGACAACAAGCTTGACTATTATTGATGATTATCCATTAACAACCTATATTTCCTAATTATACATTATATTTTTAAATGAACTACACAATCACAATACCTCAATCAAGAGCAGAAACACACACATATATATATAACAAAATTGACCTTAAAATCCATACCAATGCAAATTATTCATATCTATATTATATTCCCCTTTAAATATAAAAGAACTGTCTGTCTCCTGCAGTGGCTACATGGCATCTCACTGACTGTCTTTCTCCCAGCGTTCAGTTTAGTTTTCCCCACCTAGCTCTATTCTGCCCTATCACAGGTAAAAGCAGCTTCTTTACTCATTAACCAATTAGAGCAAGAGATATACAGAAGGACATCCCACATGATATCCTTTTTTTCTGTCTAAATAAAAAGAAAGGTTTTAACTTTAACAAAGTTAAAACATAATCAAGCAAGAATTACAGTCACAATACTTATATCTACTTATCTTATTTTATTGATTTTTATTGAGCTCTACATTTTTATCTGCTCCCCTTCCTGCCTGTCCCCTCCCCTTCAACCTTCTCCCAAGATCCCCATGCTCCCAATTTACTCAGAAGATCTTGTCTTTTTCTGCTACCCATGTAGATTAAATCTATGTATGTCTCTCTTAGGGTGCTCTGTGTTGTCTAGGTTCTCTGGGATTGTGATTTGTGGGCTGGTTTTCTTTGCTTTATGTTTAAAAACCACTTAGTGAGTATATGTGATAATTGTCTTTCTGGGTCTGGATTACCTCACTCAAAATGATGTTTTCTTGCTATATAAATTTGCCTGCAAAATTCAAGATGTCATTATTTTTTCTGCTGTGTAATACTCCATTGTGTAAATGTACCACATTTTCCTTATCAATTTTTCAGACGATGAACATTTAGGCTGTTTCCAGGATCTGGCTATGGACAAACAATGCTGCTATGAACATAGTTGAACATATGGCCTTGTGGCACGATTGAGCATCCTTTGGATATATACCCAAAAGTGGTATAACTGGCTCTTGAGGAAGTTTTCTTCCTTATTTTCTGAGAAATCTCCACACTGACATCCAAAAAAGTTGTACCAGCTTGCATTCCCACCAGCAATGCAGAAGTGTTCCCTTTACCCCACAACCTCTCCAGCATAAGTTGTCATCAGTGATGTTGATCTTGGCCATTCTTACAGGTGTAAGATGGAATCTCAGAGTTGTTTTGATTTTCATTTCTCTGATGACTAAGGATGTTGAACATTTCCTTAAGTGTCTTTCAGCCATTTTAGATTCCTTTGTTGAGAGGTCTGTGGTTTAGGTCTGTACTCCATTTTTTTTTATTAGATTATGTGTTCTTTTGGTGACCAATTTTTTGAGTTCTTTGTGTATTTTGTTGATCAGACCTCTCTCTCTGATGTTGGGTTAGTGAAGATATTTTTCCATTCTGTAGGCTGTCGTTTTGTCTTTTTAACAGTGTCCTTTGCTTTATAGAAGCTTTTCAGTTTCAGGAGGTCCCATTTATTAATTGTTACTCTCAGTGTCTGTGCTACTGGGGTATATTTAGAAAGTGGTCTCCTGAGCCAATGTGTTCAAGTGTATTTCCTACTTTCTCTTCTATAAGGTTCAGTGTGGCTGGCTTTATGTTGAGGTCTTTGATCCATTTGGACTTGTGTTTTGTGCATGGTGATATATATGGGTCTATTTTCATTCTTCTACATGTTTTTATCCAGTTATGCTAACACCATTTTTTACATATGTTTTCTTTTTTTCTATTTGATATTTTTTGTTCTATTGTCAAAAATCAGGTGTTGGAAGTTGTGTGGATTAATATCCGGGTGTTCAATTCAGTTCCATTGGTCCTCCTGTCTGTTTTTATGTCAATACTAGGCTGTTTTCAGTATTGTAGCTCTGTAGTAGATTTGAAGTCAGGGATTGTGATGCCTCCAGAAGTTCTTTTATTGTACAGGATTGTTTTGGCTATCCTGGGTTTTTTGCTTTTTTGTATGAAATTGAGTACCGTTCTTTTGAGGTCTGTGAAGAATTTTGCTAAGATTTTGATGGGCATTGCCTTGAATCTGTAGATTGTTTTGGTAATTGCCATTTTTAGTAGTTTAATTCTACCTACCAAAGAACATGGGAGATATTTCCACTTTTTGGTGTCTTCTTCAATTTCTTTCTTCAAAGATTTAAAGTTCTTGTTATACAGGTTTTCCACTTGTTTGGTTAGAGTTACTCTGAGGTATTTTATGCTATTTGTGGCTATTGGGTAGGGTGATGTTTCTCTGATTTCTTTTTCAGCCCTTTTATCATCTGTGCACAGGAGGGATACTGATTTTTTTGAGTTAATCCTGTATCCTGCTACATTACTGAAACTGTTTATGAGTTGTAGAAGTTCTTTGGTAGAATTTTTGGGGTCGCTTATGTAAACTATCATATCATCAGCAAACAGTGAAAGTTTGACTTCTTATTTTCTGATTTGTATCCCCTTGATCTTCTTTTGGTATCTTATTGCTCTAGCTATGTTGGAATATGAAGCGGCGGGGCTGCATCCCCAACACCCCAGCCGCTCGGCTAGCTCATGCCCGAAATAACAACACACAAACTGTATTCATTTAAAGAACTGCTTGGCCCATGAACTCTAGCCCTTACAGGCTAATTCTCGCACCTGGACTAGCCCATTTCTAATGATGTGTGTAAGCACCCCAAGGTGCGCTTACCAGGAAGATTCTAGCCTAAGTCCATCCTGGGAGAGTGTAGCATGGCAAGCATGGCGTCTCTGCTCCAGAGCAGAGCTGTCGAGTCTCTCCGGGAGCAGAGCAGAGTCTGACCTCACTTCCTCTTCCGCCCAGAATTCTATTCTGTTTACTCCTCCCATCTATGTTCCAGCCATGAGGCCAAGCAGCTGGTTTATTATAACTTAACCAATGAAATCAACAGATTGATATATGACACTCCCACATCATAGCTAGGACCTCAAGAACTATATTGAATAGGTACAGAGAGAGTGGCCAACGTTGTCCTGCTTCTGATTTCAGTGGGATCTCTTTACTTTCCCTCCATTTAGTTTGATGTTGGCTGTTGGCTTGCTGTATATTGCCTTTATTATGTTTAGATATGTTCCTTGTATCCCTCCTCTCTCCAAGACCTTTATCATGAAGGAATGTTGTATTTTGTTGAAAGCTTTTTTGACATCTAATGAGATTATTATAAGGTTTTATTTTTCAACTTATTTATATGGTGGATTACGTTGATAGATGTATGTATGTTGAACCATCCCTGCATCTCTGGGATGAAACCAACTTGATCATGGTGGATGATGGTTCTGATGTGTTCTTGGGTTCGATTTGCCAGTATTTAGTATTTTTGCATTAATCTTCATGAAAGAGATTGGTTTGTAATTCTCTTTCTTAGTAATGTCTTTCTGTGGTTTGGGTATCAGGGTAATTGTAGCCTCATAAAAAGAGTTTGGCAATGTTCCTTCTGTTTCTATTGTGTGGAATAATTTGAGGAGTATTGGTATTAGTTCTTCTTGTAAAATATTATAGAATTCTGAGCTGAAACCACCAGATCCTGGGCTTTTTTTTGGGGGGGGGTGACTTTTGATGACTTTTGATGAACTTCAGCAGTTAGTTATAGGTCTGTTTAATTTGCTTATCTGGTCTTGATTTAATATTGGTAAGTTATATTTATCCAGAAAATTGTCCATTTCCTTTAAGTTTTCTAATTTTGTGGAGTACAGGTTTTTGAAATATAACTTGATGATTCTCTGTATTTCCTCTGTATCTGTTGTTATGTCCCCCTTTTTCATTTCTGATTTTGTTAATTTGGATCTTCCCTCTCTGCCTTTTGCATAGTTTAAATAAAGGTTTGTCTATTTTGTTGATTTTCCCAAAGAACCAACTCTTTGTCTCATTGATTCTTTGTATTGTTTTCTTTGTTTCTATTTTCTTGATTTCAGCTCTCAATTTGATTATTTCCTGCCATCTAGTTCTCTTAGGTGAGTTTGCTTCTTATTGTTCTAAAGTTTTCAAATGTTCTGTTAATTCACTAATGTGGGATTTTTACAGCTTCTTTATGTAGGCGTTTAGTGCTATGAGCTTTCCGCTTAATACTGCTTTCATTGTGTCCCATAAATTTGGGTATGTTGTGTGGTCAATTTCATTGAATTTTAGGAAGCCTTTAATTTCTCCCTTTATTTCTTCCTTGACCCATTGATGATTCGAGTGAGCAATTTTTTACCTTCCATGTGTTTGTGGACTTTCTGGAATTAGTATTGCTGTTGACTTCTAATTTTAAGCCATGGTGATTCGATAAGATACATGGGGATATTCCAATTTTTTTTGTATTTGTCGATGTTTTCTTTGTTACCGAGTATGTGGTCAATTTTTGAGAAGGTTCCATGAGGTGCTAAGAAGAAGATGTATTCTTTTCTGTTCAGATGGAATATTCTATAGATGTCTGTTAAGTCCATTTGAGTCCTAACATCTGTTAGTTCCCTTGTTTTTCTGTTCATTTTTTGTCTGACTGACCTGTCCAAAGGTGAGAGGGGTGTGTTGAAGTCTCCCACTATTACTGTGTGAGGTTTAATGTATGATTTTAGCTTCAGAAGTGTTTCTTTTACATATGAGGGTGCCCTTGTATTTGGGGCATAGATGTTCAGTATTGAGAACAAGAGAGGTGTGTACCGGTTTTGTCAAGAAATATAGTGTGCCGAGATACAAATGTAATGAGAAACCAAAAATCAAACTTTTCATCACTTTAGATGGTGCTGCAGTATCTTTCTCAACACAGTAAATCTATCTGAAAACTTTCCAACCCAAAAATAAGACTGCCTTTTATTCAGAATCTGTGGAAATATATAACTGGAAAAAACATTTATTTTAAAGGTACAACAAAATACAAGTAGACCAAAACAAAACACAAGTTTAGTCTGTGGAGACCAAGCAGGTTCTTTCAGTTTTATTACTTAAGAAAACTGGAGTGCCTTTTTATGTAAAATATAACTTTGCATTGGTTTTTTATGTTTTAATGTGTTAACTTGTATAGTTTACACAGGTATTAACTTTTACTTAACCAGACCATTTGATGATGTAGAATGTCTTCAAACATTATGAATGTTGTCATCAGTTTAAGTAGTGGCCATTCATTTTTTTCTATTCAGTAAATAGATGGCATTAGATGTATAGAATATGTGTAGTACATATATATTTCCCCAAGAAAAGACTTGACATATTTCCTTATGATTATGATTTATCACGAAGGGAGCCACAAGGAGATATCACAGATGCAGACAATACAGATCTGTGACAATTATCTTATTTATATAAGAATTAAGAATTCAGTGTCAAGAGCAACAAGTTTTACAAAGTATCTGAATGGGAGCCAGGAAAAAGGCTTGGTCGGTAGAATGCCTGCCATGCAAGCACGAAGACCCGAACTCTATCCCCAGCATTCACATTTGAAAAACCAGGCAAGGAACACACATCTGTACTGTCAGCATTCGGCATAGGGCAGATGCCTGTAATCTCAGCTTTTGGCACAGGCCACACATCTATAATCCCAACATTCAGCACAGGGCACACACCTTTAATCCAGCATTCAGCACAGGGCACACATCTGTAATCCCAACATTCAGCACAAGGGCACACACCTGTAATCCTAGCATTCAGCACAGGGCACACACCTGTAATCCAGCAGCATTCAGCACAGGGCACACACCTGTAATCCAGCATTCAGCACAGGGCACACACCTATAATCCAGCATTCAGCACGGGGTACACATATGTAATCCAGCATTCAGCACGGAGCACACATCTGTAATCCAGCATTCAGCATAGGGCACACACCTATAATCCAGCATTCAGCACAGGGCACACACCTATAATCCAGCATTCAGCACGGGGCACACATCTGTAATCCAGCATTCAGCACGGGGCACACACCTGTAATCCAGCATTCAGCACATGGCACATACCTGTAATCCAGCATTCAGCACAGCACACACACCTGTAATCCAGCATTCAGAAGTTGGAGACAGGAGGACTTTGTGAGACCTGCTAGCCAGCTGTCTAGACAAATAAGTGAGCTCCAGAGTCAATGAGACCCTATCATGAAACAAGACAGAGATAACAACCTCTAGCCTTCTCACACTTGAGTATAGATGCACACATTGTACACACATATATCAAAACCATACCCACAAGAATTTGAATACAATCACATTAGGATACTATCCTTAAACTACAGTTTAAGGTTTTGTATTTACAGCACTCTTTAGCCATGTTTGCCAAATCCTAGGAAGCAAAAATAGAGGGAGCATTGACTTCCTGAGCATGTGTTATAAGGGACATACATGGTTCCTTCAATCAAAGGAGTTCTAATGGGAAAAAGTGTGTGTGGAAGGGGGTGCGTTTCCACTGAGCATGGCCTTCCCCTCCTACATTCTCATTATCAATGAACTTGCATATCACTAGGCATTAAATTTTAATGGTTTAAACTTTAATGGTTAAAGCAATAGCATTATTTCATGGACACTCCTGAGCAGCTACAAGCAAGACAATTGGTTATGGTTGATTTTGCAGTTAGCCCATGACTGTTGCTAAGACAAGGCAGTTCTCTAAAGCAGCAGTTGTGGCTGCTATCCCCCACATATGGGCCCGAAGTGCTGAGGTGTCATTCCTCGTTACGTTGAAAAGCAGGTTTGGATGAAGGGCCTCATGCAAAGTACAGTGGGGCTACTTGAAAGCAAAATTTTATCCAGGAAGTGAGAGCTGCTAAGGAGTTGCCTTCTGTGAGTAATGGTGGCATAACAGGTCATTTCCCTCTACAAGTTTTCGAATGAAAGCAGCAGCAATAAAGGAAGTAGGGGGAAAAACATGGGCACCACAGACTGCAGCGTGGAGAGAAGAAGGGGAGGAGGAGGAGAAGAGGCAGAATCCATGGAAGGAAGGGAGGGAAGGGAAAGAGCAGGCATAAGGCACTGTGTTTAGGTGTGGTGGCTGCACCTGCTGGACACAGAGTACTCTGCAGTAATCCCCACAAGGTACCCGGAACAGAGACAGTGAATTGCTAAGCTATGTCAGCCGCAGGGGATGGAGTGCTGGCTCCTACTTCACATGTGCTTTCTATGTACTGTCCCATAGGTGTCTTATGTGCATTAGCTCATTAAGTCCTCAGGACAACCTCACAAGGCAGGAACCCAATGAATGATCAACCTAGGCAAAGAAACAGAGACTAGAAGAAGCTAAGCAACTTACCCAAGGACACAAAGCTAACTTGACAGAACCTGGATTTGAACCACAGTCTGACTGCAGTTTCTGATCTCTCTGGCTGTCAGGAAGCATGCAAGAACCTGTAATGATACAGTGGTAAACTGAATCTGGCCACCTCTAGTTTCTGAACTTTCCTACTCTTCATATAAGAGAAGCAAAAGATTTAAATAAAATTCACATTTCTTAAACACATATTCCAGTGTAGCACTAATTTCAACTAATGGAATCATCCACCGACTTTGCAGTCTTAGTTATTGTAGATCGAATTTCATCTCTGGAACACGAAACAAAATATCCGTAAGCAGTACATCCCAGCAGAAGGTCAATAAAGAAGCTTGTTGGGTGTAAAATGTGTAACTATATGGAAATTACACTAAGGTTTATATTATAGATATTCATAAATAATAAGCTATCACCCAGTCAATGACAGGATAGTTAAAAAGACTTTCAATAGGAAGAGGGTTCATTTATTCATTTATTCAATGAATATTTATCTAGAGCCACAAGAGTATTTACAGCAGAGGTCCCATCCCCCAGAGTGTGGTCTAGAGCAGTGAGGTGGAGGCTTATATGCAACAAATACCCATGTAAGCCTGGGGTGTGTCAGGTAATTGTAAATGCTAATAATAATAATAACAATAAAGTTAAGTTCAGCGGCATAGATGCAGTTTATGTACAGTGGTCAGAGAACAGCCCTCTGATTACCGTGTGTGTGCACAGGAGCACTCTAGCCTGCATGTATGTACACACATGTGCTACTGAGAATGGAGCTCAGGAGACTGGCTCTCTGTCACTGCTCCATAGTTCCTCTCTTGAGTGAACCCCAAAGGAAAGCAATCTTGCAGATGTGTTGGTGAAGAGCATTCGGCCTGAAGGACAGCGACTGTGAAGGCCCAGACGTATGATGTGCTCAGCTGGTTGACATGCAGCGACGTGGCATCTGCAGATCCAACACATGCTGGGAGAAGGAGGGCGAATGGGAACAATGGTGGAGCAGGCTTAGAGCAGGTAAGGCCTGCTAACCGCAGAAAGGGCTTCAGTTCTGTTCTGAGAAAAACAGGCTGAAAACATGGTTGCGAGCTTTTGGGCTAAGCAAGCAAAGACTGTACTTTTGAACTTAGCAAGATGAATAAAAGCGAGAGAAACAGGACCTGGGGTAGCAAAGATCATTTGGGGTGTATTAGGCCTGAGGTGGGTATTATTTATGCAGAACTATCGAGTAGGCTGTTTGAGTGGAAATGCACACTTTGGAACTCTCACATGCAAATGATATTAAAAGCTGCAGGACCAGGGGAGTCATGGGAGGAAATAAGAGAGTGGAAAGAGGAACCCTGGAGGCTAGAAGAGGAGTGACTAATGAGGAGAGGAAGAAAGGGGATTGTGAGGGAAAGGAGGCAGGGCAGTGCTGGGAGGCGGGCATGAGAGTGTGTGGACACTTCATCTGATCCAGCCCTCATGTTGTGGAACTTGCTATGTGCCTGTGCTGATTCAGTTTTTGTTGCTGCTGCTGTTGTTGTTGTTGTTTTGTTTATCAACTTGACATAAACTAAGGTCACCTGGGACGAGGGAGCCTCAACTGAGGAATTGTGCCTTCATCAAATTGTCCTGTGGGAATGTCTGTGGGGAATTTTCTTGATTGAGATTTATCTGGAAGGGCTAAGCACACAGTGGGTGGTACCATGCCCAGGCAGGTAGACCTGTGCTGTAGAAAAAGGACGGTTAATCAAGCCAGTAAGCAGTGTTCCTCCATGGTCCCTACTCTATTCCTGCCTTGATTTCCCTCAATGATAGACTGTAACTTATAAGCAGAAATAAACCCTTTCCTCCCCCAAATGCTTTAAGTTTGTGTTTTATTATAGCAACAAAAAGCAATTACAATCCTTAGGCTAGTCTTGGACTGATGGTGATCCTTACGCCTCGGCTATATGCTGGGATTAAAGACATGAATGACCATAATTGTCTCTTATATATATTCTCAATGTGCTTGAAAGAAAAGAACATCTTGGTAATCAAGAGGAGAGGCAGGTGCTGGAAACTTGGAAGGAGAGGAGAGTGTGAAGCCAGACTGAGAACCAACACTCCACAGACAATAGTGCTGCCTTCAGGTTCCAAGCTCTTCTAGAAAGCTGCTCTGTGGCAAGCAAACAGTGAAGACCTTGTGTGTAGGGTGTCTCTGAAAAATAGCTTCAGTGTCAAGCAGTAGATGTGCAGAGGTGAAAGAGGGGGAGCACTAAAGGAGTTACGAAAAGGGGTGGTGATAGAGCTTGGTTGATACAATACTGACCCAGCAAGCACGAGATCCTAGGTCAGTCCTAATCAGAGATGGGGGAGAGAACACACACCCTGTGGGAGTATCCGCCTCCAGCAGAATGATCGATCAAGCAACTGTGCTGGTTTAGCCAAAATGTTATTGATAACAGTGGCCCCAAACAACTGGAAGCATGAAGTGCCTATGACTAACTGGAAGATGAACAGAAAAGCCAGAAGTGAAGGTTAACAGAGTAAGAAGAGGCCATGTGTTCCTTCAAGAGAGTCAGGAAGTCAACAGTTGGACTTCAATGTGGGGAAAAGGAAAATGTGTCAGTCAGTGCTAGGCTAGGGCAGAAGGGATGGATCCTGTAAGAGTAATGGAGCCCTTTTTATCAATATGTGACTAACAGAGGATAGTCTGTGAAAATGAGTTTGCAGAACAATTCCACCACTGATTGTTGAGCTTTACGAGATATCTCCATGTTGGGCAGGGCCAACTGGAAAAGCTGGCAATGTATGACAATGTATGACAAAAGAGCATCAACCAAGGAGTAACCTTAAGTCATGTGTCACAGCAGCTAAGCAAGGAAGAATTGGGGTAAAACAATTTTAGAGAAACACTGGAAGTGCAGAAACAGGGGACATGGAACTGGGGATGGTGTTGGGCATCTCATCTATGATCACTGCTCCACTGACCACCTTCCCTCTCCCAAGTCCTGGCTTAGAAATCAAGGTCAAGCTTTGCTCTCTGGGTTTCAGGGCTCCTTCCTACTCAGTGTGGTTATGTAAGTCAGACTGAGCCGGCATTAAGAACTTTCCTTCACCATTCTTTTGTGCTCCTGATGAGGGAGACCAACATAGTTCAATTTAGAAGTGGGGGGGGGGGATGGGAGAGAAGAGCTGAATCAAGAAAATGGAACCTTTTAGTTACCCTGCCATAACATGGAATCTAGCACAGGAAAGAACGGAGTGGCCCAGAAAAGCAGTTCACTTCTGCAGAGGAAATTATCGGAAGGCATCTGTTTCTCACAGTATTAAATCTCCCATGTAATCAACATCTGTTCACTGATTCTGGGCTATGACTTAATGGTAAAAATCAAAGTCTCCACAACTAACCCACGAAGAGCTTATCATCTTTGATATTCTATACATCCCAGAGCAAAGCACATTTGAGGAAAGAAGTCCAGGAACTGTGCAGTAAAAGGACCCAGTACTCACAGATAGGGTTAAGAGGCTTGGTGGAAAATGGCTGGTGAAGAGCCATTGAGTAGCAAAGACAGAATCCAAAAAATGGAAATATATCAGGAAATTATAAAGACAAGAGTATGATGCAGAATGCATCAGATCAAGATTCGAATCAAATAATCCCACACTAGCTCTGAACACGGCATACTAAAGTTTCTTTATTAAAAGGGAAACTCACGAATCACAATGAGGAAACAGGAACAGGATCGAACATCCAGATTTGGCAAGCGGGAAGAGGCCAAGAGGATGGTCCTTCTGGCCTTTTGGTACCCAAAGCCATGCCCCACCTGGTCCAGCCTCTCAAAGGTCAAAGACTAAAGGAGGTTCCTCGTCACCTCCCTCTTTTGTCTAAATAAAAGAGTTCCAAATCCAATACAAAACTATATACAATAAGAACAGATATCAAGTATAAAAATCAGAATTACAACCAGTATAAACAATATTAGAGGGGCTGGAGAGATGGCTCAGTGGTTAAGAGCATTGCCTGCTCTTCCAAAGGTTCTGAGTTCAATTCTCCGCAACCACATGGTGGCTCACAACCATCTGTAATGAGGTCTGGTGCCCTCTTCTGGCCTGCAGACATACACACAGAATATTGTATACATAATAAATAA